>NC_084611.1:24047822-24210322 GCF_033978795.1 Nerophis ophidion | reverse complement strand
TGGTCCATAATATCATCAGAAGGTTCAGAGAATCTGGAGAAATCACTCCATGCCCGGAAAAAAACATTGAATGACCGTGACCTTCGATCCCTCAGACGACACTCTATCAAAAACCGACATCAATCTCTAAATGATATCACCACACGGGCTCAAGAACACTTCAGAAAACCTGTGTCACTAAAAACAGTTGGTCGCTACATCTGTAAGTGCAAGTTAAAACTCTAATATGCAAAGCGAAAGCCATTTCTCAACAACATTCAGAAACGCCGCCGGCTCCTCTGGGCCGAGATCATCTGCAAACCCTGTGTCCATATGAGTTGGGAAATTGTGTTAGATGTAAATATAAACGGAATACAATGATTTGCAAATCATTTTTAACCCATATTCAATTGAATGCACTACAAAGACAAGATATTTGATGTTCAAACTCATAAACTTTATTTTTTTTTTGCAAATAATAATTAACTTAGAATTTCATGGCTGCAACACGTGCCAAAGTAGTTGGGAAAGGGCATGTTCACCACTGTGTTACATCACCTTTTCTTTTAACAACACTCAATAAACGTTTGGGAACTGAGGAAACTAATTGTTGAAGCTCTGAAAGTGGAATTCTTTCCCATTCTTGTTTTATGTAGAGCTTCAGTCATTCAACAGTCCTGGATCTCCGCTGTTGTATTTTACGCTTCATAATGTGTATATATATTAGGGGTGGGCAAATTAATGCGTTAATTATGAGTTAACTCATCAATCTATTAACGCCGACAATTATTTTATCGCACATTTGCGTATGTTGTTTACATGCTTTTATTTTGTTAACGCCTTCTCTTAACAAGATGGCGTCGCCCGGCGTCGAGGGGCTCTTGGTAAAGATGGAACATTTGGCAAAAATACCGGACGATTCTGCAAATTTCATGGCTGGCTTACAGCGTGGTCACTCCGGGATCACTTACGACCGCCAGACAATTCTGGATGTGGATAGATCGGGCCGTTTTGGACTGAATGACGCGTGCTTGCTAGACCTGCTAGCTAGCATGGGAATACTTTGCCGGCTACATCCAGCGGCCTGTGAAGCAGCGGAGTATATGTGTTGTCCGTTTATTTATGATTAATGCAGACGAGGAGTGTTGGCTGAGTTCTCAACGTTTACTTTCAGAGCGTGCATATCACAACATACAAGATGCCGTCATGGCGACACAACCTATACCGGGCTACCGCGCATGCTCGTCACTCCTGTTGCATGCTGGGTAGGGTAGTACTTTTTTTCCCTGGCTCATAACATCACAATATAGTACCATGTATATGCGTTCAGTTTACCAAAGCACCAAGCAAACAATCGGAAAATTCCCATCATATCAATTCCTAGATATGGTCATAATTATTTTAAGTGCACTACGCAGAATAAACACAACATTATTGATATTGCTACTCTGGATAATTTGATCAAAAATTCCCTAAAACAGCCCACTACCTATAATATAGGTTTTTTAAACATAAGATCCCTGATAAAAAAAAATGTTTCTGCTGTTACGTCAAAAATTGCCTGTTCAGATGTTATGATTGTGGCTCAGAGATTTGTATGTAGATTATATGTTAAATGTTTGTATTTACATTTTTTGAGTTGATTTTCATAAAATATGCTATTTAACTGCTACTGTTTAACAAGGACTGATTTAAATTGTGTTTGCACAACAAATGTTTTGGCGCTTTTGTTCATGTGGGAGAATATTCCAATAAAGGTGCACTAAACACTATTTTTGAATTCATTATTGGGCTTTGCGTATACAATGCAGTTAATCGCGATTAATCAGAGAAATAGTGCGATTTAACTTCAATTAAAATTTTTAATCGTTGCCCAGCCCTAATATATATATGTGTGTATATGTGTGTGTGTGTGTGTGTATATATATATATACAGTATATATATATATATATGCATGTATATATATATATATATATATATATATATGTATGTATGTATGTATGTATGCATGTATTTTTTTTTTTTCAACTTGGGACGTGCCTACTGGCTGTAATTTGGGGACCCCTAGTTTACAGCGAATACCACTGAATTATGTTTTGTATTAAATATAAACAGTGTGTTTTTTTTTCTGTATAAAGGGATTTAAGTGTAGACGCAGGACTTCCCCCACACCAGTACCACATCCACCCACTGCCGCAGCACTATCAGCACTATCTGACCTCTCCCAGAATGCACCACTTCCCCAGGAACAACACCTCAACACAAGTGGTGAGCCAAAAATCCCATTGGGTCTATCGGGGTGAACACCCTAGCAGCGCTCCTATGAGCCTCAACAATTCATCATCCAGACAACCCCTCTGCGCTCCTTTTGTCTGACTCTGGACTTTCAATCGTCTTTTCCCAGGTCGTACACGAGATCCGAAACTATCCGTATCCTCAGTTGCACTTGCTGGCGCTGCAGAGCCTCAACCCCTCTCGTCATGCATCAGCTGTAAGGGAAAGCTACGAGGTTAGTGGCACTAATTGATTGGAAATATTTGATAATTCCGTTTGACAGCTTCTTATTATGTAAATACATCCAACACGCTTAAGTGTATTTACAATGTCCCAAAATAATATTTTAATATGTTCATGTCCAGTTAAAAGCTTGCAATACTTCAAAAGATCAGAGTGTTATATTTGACTATAGTCAAATGTATTTCTAAAAGTATTATTTTACTTAAAGGGCTCAAGTTACATTTTAAGACCAAACCCCACCGGCTAGCTTATGTTACCATTAGTCGTTTAACAAAAAAATATATATTTATCAAACGTCCATTACAAATTTAATTGAAAGTAGAAATTGCTTATTGGCCTGAGAAAATGTGTCTGCCGTTAAGTCTTGTCACTCACTGTTCTCTTGGCTACACATAGACTCAGTCCAAGAGAAGCAATGTTTTCCAGGCCAGGGACCCGCAAACTGATATAGGTATGAAACGCGGAACCTTCCGGAAAGTATTTGCAACACATCACTTTTTTTCACATTTTTGTTATTTTACAGCCTTATTCAACATTTATTTTTCAGGCATGTAACATTTAATTGAAAACACATTTTAAACATAATATTCGCGTCAAAATATTACCTTTGCTTTTTTTTAATGGAATATTAATATAAACTAGATGAGGCAATTCCTGAGATAATTGTATGTGAATGCTGCAATGCTGAAGTTGAACTGATATCCTGGAATTTTTTTTAGAATTGTTGGAATATCAATCAATCAATCAATCAAAGTTTATTTATATAGCCCTAAATCAAGAGTGTCTCAAAGGGCTGCACATGCACAAAGACATCCTCGGCTCGGATCCCACATTAGGGCAAGAAAAAAAAACTCAACCCAATGGGATATAATGAGAAACCTTGGAGGGGACCGCAGATGAGGGCACCCCCCTACCCCCCGTCGAGTGGATCTAGTTAATAGTGTGAGAGTCAAGTCCATAGTGGGGCCGAATTAAGTGGAGACAAGTCAGCAGCGCAGAGACATCCCCAACTGATGCACAGATGAGTGGTCCACCCTGGATCCCGACTTTGAACAGCTAGCGAATCATATGTGGTTACCTAATAACTTCTCCACGCAGGAGAGGAGGACTTAGCAGAACACAGACGGTAGATCAACTGGTCTATTTAAAACACGGGTCTCAAACTCAATTAACCTGGGGGCCACTGGATGCAGAAACTGGGTGAGGCTGGGCCGCAAGAAAAGAATTCTTAAAAAAAATCAAACATGCCCTTTTTAATGAATTCACCTTCTTTGAATGGCTTTCCCGCCCCAGCAAACATCTCACTCACCATGTAGGTAGCTCTGACTGCTGCATCGCTCTTTTCTGTTGCTTTCTTGAAGAGATCTTGTTGCGTCAGTAGACTGATTTTAAAATTTGTTACCCGATTCACTCTCTCATCTCCCTGTTATTTTGCATGCTCCTCAGCATGTCTAGTTGTATAATGACGTTTCAAATTGTATTCCTTGTGCACCGTAACTTTCTCTGTGCAAATAAGATATTGCATCTCCCACTTTTCCTGGAATTGTCTTTGCTCATCACTAACCCTTCTCTTCGCTGCAGGCTTTGAAAAAGACATGTTTGGGGTTGTGGAATATATTTGTATTTAGCCGACGCACGGAGAATAATGTTATTTCCGCAATGTGTGTCGTTCCGCTTTTCCTCCCTACGGCAACACGGCGGTTGGCGTAAAGTACCGCGATTGCGAGCGCAAAAAAGTGATGTCTCCCGCAGTGTTATCCGGCGTCATATAGAAATATATGTAGTGTTCATCGTGTGAGGCAATGCAAATTAAACAATAAAAAACAAATAACGTTTGAATTGGTCCAGGTTATCAGGGACTTTATTACTGACGGACAGGTGTCGCGTAAGAAAACCCTCGTCTCAATGGCAACGTTTCTGTCGCTTTCACTCATTTGCCGCTTTTCCACTAATGCAGGGGTATTTTGGAGCCAAATAACTAAAATCGTCACTGTCTGGAGCCAACGGGGGCCCGGGGTTTGGTGGAAGCGGGGGTGTATATTGTAGCCCGGAATAGTTAGGGCTGCATGGGATTCTGAGTATTTGTTCTGTTGTGTTACGGTGCGGATGTTCTCCCAAAATGTGTTTGTCATTTTTGGCGCATATTTGTAACAGTATTAAAGTTTTTCATACGGCCACCCTCAGTGTGACCTGTATGGCTGTTGACCAAGTATGTCTTGCAGTCACTTGTGTGTGTCCACAGCAACCAAATACAACGTGTCTGAGCTGGCACGCTGTTACTACAGGTTGTAGAGGACGCTAAAGGCAGTGAAGTGAAGTGAATTATATTTATATAGTGCTTTTCTCTAGTGACTCAAAGCGCTTTACATAGTGAAACCCAATATCCAAGTTACATTTAAACCAGTGTGGGTGGCACTGGGAGCAGGTAAAGTGTCTTGCCCAAGGACACAACGGCAGTGACTAGGATGGCGGAAGCGGGAATCGAACCTGCAACCCTCAAGTTGCTGGCACGGCCACTCTACCAACCGAGCTATACCGCCCAGTGCCATCACGTCAGTCCTTGAAATTTAGAGTCAAAGTTCAAAGTCGGGAGGGTTGGCAAGTTTGACGCTGTCAAGTGCCATTAATACAACACTCGCGGGCCACACTAACATTAAATTTTCAAATTAAGGCGCGGGCCGCAAAATAACGTCTCGCGGGCCGCAATCTTGGACCCCTGTTTTAAAGGCCAGAGTATAGAAATGGATATACAAATTATCCATACTAATTAATGGAAGTCTAAATTTCTATATAAATAAATCAATACCACTACAAAAAAAACAACAACTCAGTATGTACTGAAGAAGGAGATTTATTCTATAATTAGATATTATTAATACAATAAATATATCTATTTCAACGATATGACTTTTCATGAAAATAAATAAATAAATCTTGCGCTCTCTGCTGGTGGGTGCAAAATGAAGCATCTACACCAAGGGTGTCAACCGTACAGCCCGCGAAAATTTTTTTATCTGGTCTGCGGGATGAATTTGCTAAGTATAAAAATGTACCTGAAATTTTTGAATGAAAGAAACAGCTGTTTTAAATCTGTCCACTGGATGTCGCTATAGCAATTATTTATATCTTTGTAGATGATGCTATTAATGTTCAAAATAAACCACATTTTGTTAGTACATCAGTCAAGGAAAATGATCAAACTACATTAATAACATCCTGTAATTTGATTTTTATATAATTTTTTTCATCTTGATTGAAAACTAGCACCAATGAGTTGACTGATGAACATTATCACATAATTTAGTCAGAAATATAAATAACGGAAAATAAAGTCTATATACTATTAACCGCATCAGGTAATTGTAAAAAAAACCCCCCCAAAAACAACAAAATTATTATTTGTACAATTTCAGAATGTGTTCTATTTAAAAAAAAAAGAAATTAATCTGAAGTTGTCTTTATTTTTAAGTTATCGTGCTGTAATTTTAACAATTAGGAGTAGATTTTTCTCCATGTTGCCCCCGATCTAAAATGAGTTTGACACCCCTGCTTTACACAATGTAACATTTTTACAATTATTTGTAATTGCCATGCATATCATATGTACGGCGATGAGGTGGCGACTTGTCCAGGGTGTACCCCGCCTTCCGCCCGATTGTAGCTGAGATAGGCGCCAGCTCCCCCCGCGACCCCAAAGGGAATAAGCTGTAAAAAATGGATGGATGGATGGATCATATGTACGGTGTAACATTTGGTAATACTTTGGATGCTCTTTTTATCACCTGTAGGAACTTTTACAGCTGGAGGACCGACTAGGCAGCGTAAACCGTGGAGCGGTCCAAACCACCATTGAGAGATTCACTTTCCCTCACAAGTACAAGAAGGTATGAGTAAGCAAGGCAGGAAGTGCCTTTTTTATTTTTTTTTAATGCGGGGCAGCCACAGGAATTGGAAATACGAGTTCAAAGGTCAAACTCATTTTGAGCACCAGCTTTAAGTGAAATAACATGTCTGCAGACTGCATGATATCACAGTGAGGGATGAGTCACTCTGGAGGGGATTTGAACAAGCACGTCTGGTGAACGTGACCTAAATACTTGGAGAGAAGACTGGCACATCATTAGGCTCACACAAAATCAAGGCTTTTACATCTTTTTCTTCTCATTCAAAAAGCCCAAATAGTACATCTTTTTTGGGGTGGGGGGAGATAAGGTGAAAATGCACACCTGTGTGTCTGTGTGCTGCAGAGAATCCCCCAGGACCTGAAGATGTGTCTGGATGACGAAGAGCTAGACACGGATGAAAAGTGCACCATTTGTTTATCCATGTTGGAGGACGGCGAGGATGTCAGGTACAACAAGAGCACGCTCTACTTTATTTGGCCAATCTCAACGTGTGGCGTTTGTGCTATCATTTTGGGGAGTTTTATGGGACAGGCTGTCTTCATTTAAAGGCCTACTGAAATTAGATTTTCCTTTTTAAACGGGAATAGCAGGTCCATTCTATGTGTCATACTTGATCATTTCGCGATATTGCCATATTTTTGATGAAAGGATTTAGTAGAGAACATCGACGATAAAGTTCGCAACTTTTGGTTGCTAATAGAAAAGCCCTGCATTTATCGGATGTATGTGCGCGTGACGTCATGAGTTGCAGGGCTCCACACGTATTCACATTGTTTATAATGGGAGCCACCAGCAGTAAGAGCAATTCGGACCGAGAAAGCGACAATTTCCCCATTAATTTGAACGAGGATGAAAGATTTGTGAATTAGGATATTGATAGTGAAGGACTAGAAAAAAAAAGTGACGGCTCCGGGCGGCGGCAGTGTGAGCGTTTCAGATGTAATTAGACACATTTACTAGGATAATTCTGGAAGATCCCTTATCTGCTTATTGTTTTAATAGTGTTTTAGTGAGATTTTAAAGGTTGTAAAGACATACCTCGAGGTCGGATGGCTGTGGTGAACACGCAGTGTCTCAGAGAGAAGCCGAGGAGCCAAGCTCACAGCTGCCTTTTTTGACAGCTGCTGCAGGACGAAGAATAATCCATTGATATCTCTGGTAACATATATATCACAATTTCCCCATCCAAAAACATGCTGGTTGACATAGAGAAAACATGTTTGCTTGACCGCTCTGTGTTAAAGCTTCACAACAAACAAAGAAACACCGGCTGTGACTCGGTGCTAAAGACAGCTGCAATCCACTCTTTCCACCAACAGCATTGTTCTTTATAGTCTCCATTATTAAATGCAGCAACACGGATGTCCAAATACTGTGTAATTATGCCATTAAAGCAGACAACTTTTAGCCGCGAGTGGTGCAGCGCTAATATTTCCTGACAGTCCTTGACGTCACGCGTACGCGTCATCATTCCGCGACGTTTTCAACAAGAAACTCGCGGGAAATTTAAAATTGCCATTTAGTAAACTAAAAAGGCCGTATTGCTATGTGTTGCAATGTTAATATTTCATCATTGATATATACACTATCAGACTGCGTGGTGGGTAGTAGTGGGTTTCAGTAGGCCTTTAATGGATTTATTACAATCTTTGCAAGCTGGCTAACATTTGCTGTGGTTTGGAAGAACATGGCATACAAACTATCAGAAATGCAGCCAAAATTACATAGAGATGATATGTCATGAAACATGGAAAAATAAACCATATGAACAGAAAACAAAAGTAAAGGAAATTAAATATACCTACAAACGTGGCATAAAGATGCAATGTGTACATACAACTAGCCTAAATAGCATGTTAGCATCGGTTAGCTTGCAGTCATGCAGTGATAAAATATACCTGATCAGCACTCCAACAAGTCAATAATGTCAACAAAGCTCACCTTTGGGCATTCACGCACTATGTAAAACATTTGGTGGACAAAATGAGACAAAGAAGGAGTGGCATAAAACATGTCTTTCTGTGGAATCGTCGGAGAAAGTTATACATGTAAACAAACTGAGTCACAGCTCACACAACAGTGAGTTCAAGGGCCGCTGAAATTAGTAGGACAAAATGGCGCTCGCCAAATATTTTCATCACTGAAGCATAAACACAAATAAACTGTGGGCTTTCTAACAATTAGGAAGGTTTGTGTCGTGTTTGTCCTATTAAAACAATATTACAACAACAAACATATTTTTACCCCTATTTTTTTTCCATTTCTATACATTTTCGAAAAAGGACGCCACTAAAGAGTCGCGGGTTGCTGACCCCCGGTTTAGAAGAAGTAAGTAAAGTAGAACTACTCATGTGAAGCCTGAAAGATACAATGAGGAAGAAAGGAGACTATTTAGAGAGCTTTTGTGCCATCTAGTGGTGTTTTATAGTTACTGCTATAATTAATGTGCAAAAAATAGAGTATTTGTAATATTACCGCAAACTGTTTTATTTCACAATATAATTTTTTTCAAATTCAAGTAATACTTTTGTTTGAAAAAGGTAATAAATATTTAATTTTTTTTTTTTTTGACTTGTCAGAGTTACACATTTTCCTCATACTATTGCAAGCACAGCTTTTTTTCCCGTATTGCAGTATTTTAAATGTGTGCTAGTATTACTGTTTATCCCACAAACATTTGGTCACGCATCTTTTTTGAAAATGACTTTTTGTAGGATTATGTTATGGGTAATTTAGGATTTAAATGTACCCATAATATCAATAATAAAAGATTTTCCATAAAAATATATGCCACAATATTTTTTTAATACTAGAGAATATCCTTATTTAATTAAAATTCCCATTTATTTGTAAAGATTATGACTTCATTGTAGAAATGTTTGTTTTTCAGGTTTTTTCTGCAAAATTTACAACTTAATTTGAATTATGTAAATAATCTTTACTTAAATTCTTATGACATTACAACTTTTGAAAATACAGTTTATTTTATATATTATTTTGTAAGAAAGTATTACATACGATTATTGTTGTCCCGGTACCAATATTTTGGTACCGGTAACAAAATTATTTTGATACTTTGATACTTTTCTAAATAAAAAGGGACCACAAAACATTTCATTTTTGGCTTTATTTTAACAAAAAATCTTACGGTACATAAAACATATCTTTCTTATTGCAAGTTTGTCCTTAAATAAAATAGTGAACATGCGAGACAACTTGTCTTTTACTAGTAAGTAAACTAACAAAGGCTCCTAAATTAGCTGCTGACATATGCAGTAACATATTGTGTAGTTTGTCATTCTATTAATTTTTTCAAAATTATTAAGAACAAGTGGTAGAAAATGAATTATTAACCTATTTGTTTATTTACTGTTAATATCTGCTTACATTCTCTTTTAACATGTTCGATCTACACTTCTATTAAAATGTAATAATCACTTATTCTTCTGTTGTTTGGATACTTCACATTTTTTTGAGATGATACCACAAATTCCGATATCAATCCGATACCAAGTAATTACAGGACCGGTACTTTTCAGAGGCGGTATAGTACCGAATATATATTTTATTAGCATCGCGGTACTATACTAATACCAGTATACCGTACAACCCTACATACAAATATATATAAAAACATTTATTCTCTACTTTTTTAGGATATGATTAAATAAGATATATTTACATGAATATTTAAAGTAATAAAAAACATTGCTATTATGAAAATCAATTCCTAATTCTTCACAAAAATCTACAGATCCCCTAAAGCAGGGGTAGGGAACCTGTGGCTCTTTTGATGACTGCATCTGGCTCTCGGATAAATCTTAGCTGACATTAGTTAACACGTGAGGTAATGAATAATTCCGCTGGTAATCACTGTGTTAAAAATAACGTTAAAAATATAAAACATTCTCATGCATTTTAATCCATCCATCCGTTTCCTACCACACCTGTTCAAGAAGTCGCATTAATGGTAAGTAGTATTGTATTTATTATTGATTAGCTTCAGAACAACAATGTTAGTATAAAGAATAAGAGACTTATTGTACGCTAAAAATGCTGGTCTTAACTTAAAAATGCACGCATTAAGTTGTATTCAGTGTTAAAAAAATATTACATGGCTCTCACGGAAATACATTTTAAAATATTTGGCTTTCATGGCTCTCTCAGCCAAAAAGGTTACTGAACCCTGCCCTAAAGGGACATGGAGAAAAAAATGCTTGGCGAGATCTTGCGATACTTTTTGCAAGCTCTCACAAAAGGTTTTTTCCCCTATGTCAGTGAACCGGAAGTCAAACAGACACAGCGATGGAGGAGCCAACCCACCATCCGTGGGCGAAATGTATTTATTTCTATTTTACTTTTGGCCTAACATATAAAGACATCATGGGTAGGCTCCCGCATGCTCTCGCTCCTCCATTGCCGTGTCTCTTACACTCCCGGTCAACCATCTAGTGGTTAATGTCCGCCCTGAGTCCTACCGAAGACTATAAAAATTGTACCTATTACCTCCCTGCTTGTCACTCAGCATCAAGGGTTGGAATTGGGGGTTAAATTACCAAAATGATTCCTGAGCACGGCCACCGCTGCTGCTCACTGCTCCCCTCATCTCCCAGGGGGTGGAACAAAGGGATGGGTCTCATGCAAAGGGTAATTTCACCACACCTAGTGTGTGTGTGTGACTATCATTGGTACTTTAAAGGCCTACTGAAACCCACTACCACCGACCATGCGGTCTGATAGTTTATATATCAATGATGAAATATTAACATTGCAACGCATGCCAATACGGCCGGTTTAGTTTACTAAATTACAAATTTAAATATCCCGCGGAGTTTCTTGTTGAAAACGTCGCGGAATGATGACGCGTGCAGGGGACCTATTAGTGCAGCACCATTTGCGGCTAAAAGTCATCTCCTTTCATCGCGCAATTAAACAGTATTCTGGACATCTGTGTTGCTGAATCTTCTGCAATTTGTTCAATTAATAATGGAGAAGTCAAAGTAGAAAGATGTAGATAGGAAGCTTTAGCCTTTAGCCACACAAATTCCCGGAGGTGAAGCTTTACTATAGATCAGAGCGGTCAAGCGAACATGGTTCCCGACCACTTGTCAACCGGGAGGTTTCGGTGAGAAAATTGTGGTAAAAAGTCTCCTTTTACCGGAGATCAGCTGAGCTTGCGCCGTCCATGCAGCTGCCGTCGACTTCCCTCAGAGACTGGCGTCAAGACACCCTTGGACACACCCCTCCGACTATCAGGTACTGTTAAACTCACTAAAACACTAGCAACACAATAGAAAGATAAGGGACTTCCCAGAATTATCCTAGTAAATGTGTCAAACATCGGAATCCGTCCCAATGCAATCGCCTTTTTTTCCCCTTTTTTTCTAGTCCTTCGCTATCAATATCATCATCCACAAATCTTTCATCCTCGCTCAAATTAATGGGGAAATTGTAATTTTCTTGGTCCGAATAGCTCTTGCTGCTGGAGGCTCCCATTATATCTGCGACTTCCGGTAAAGGCAAGACTTTTTCATTTGCGACCAAAAGTTGCAAACTTTATCATCGATGTTCTCTACTAAATCCTTTCAGCAAAAACATGGGAATATTGCGAAATGATCAAGTATGACACATAGAATGGACCTGCTATCCCCGTTTAAATAAGAAAATCTCATTACAGTAGGCCTTTAACTTTACCCATCTCTGTGTCTGTTTTACAAATGTTTGTACTTCCAGTTCACTGATATCGGAAAAAAAAAAAACTTTTTGAGATATCTCGCAAAACATCCATGTCCCTTTAGGGCAGACGTCAGCAACCTTTACCACTCAAAGAGCCCTTTTGACCCATTTCACAAATTAAAGAAGACAAAGGGAGCCGCAATCATTCTCGCGAATATCTGCTGGTGGTCACCCATACAACAGTAATAAGGGCGTGCCGTGAAGCCACTGCCTTTGACGCCTTCTACAACATGTACAGACAGCTTGCCAGTACAGTCACATGTTATATGTGGCTTCCGCAGACACACGTACACGACTGCATGGCATACTGGGTGACACAAAGTACGCTGACGGTTGTGATATAAACAATTTTAACACTCTTACTAATATGCACCACACTGTGAACCCACACCAAACAAAAATGACAAACACATTTCTGGAGAACATCCGCATTGTAACACATTATTAACGCAACATAACAATTACCCAGAATGCTATGCATCCATGAATATTTCAGACTATTTTATACACCCCGCTAGCATCAAAACCCGCTTCTCCCCCCCTTCTGTGTGTCGTCGGTTGAGGTGGGCGGGGGTGTATAAAATAGTCAGGAATAGTCATGGATGCAAAGGATTCTGGGTATTTGTTGTGTTGCGTTTATGTTGTGTTACTGTGAGGATGTTCTCCCGAAATGTGTTTGTCATTGTTGTTTGGTGTGGGTTCACAGTGTGGTGCATATTAGTAAGAGTGTTAAAGATATTTATATCACAACCTTCAGTGTACTCTGTATCACCCAGTATGCCATGCAGTCGTGTACTTGTATCTGCGGAAGCAACATACAACATGTTACTGGACTGGCAAGATGTCTGTACATGTTGTAAAAGACGTTGAAGGCAATGGCTTCATGGCACGCCCTTACTACTGTTATATGGGTGACCACCAGCGGATATTCGCGAGAATGGTTGCGGCTCCCATTGCGTTCTTTATTTTGTGAAACACGTCAAATTGTAGATGGCGCTAAAAGTAAAGCCATCACGGCACACCCTCAATATTGTTGTCCGAGTGAAAATCGTAGAATGTTTACCCCGGGTGGTGTCCAGAAGAGGCTCTGAGAACCGGAATCCCCCGTAACAATCGGGGGGGGGTCGGCAATTGTGCAGCTGAGCCACATCAGAGTGGCCAAAGAGTCTCATGCGGCTCCGGAGCCGTGGGTTGCCGACCCCTGCTTTAGGGGCTCCGTAAAAATCAGTAATTGGACAGTGGGTTTCAGTTATTAACCAAAGTGTCTCTTCTTTAGGAGATTACCCTGCATGCACCTCTTCCACCAAGCGTGTGTGGACCAATGGCTGGCCACCAGCAGGAAGTGCCCCATATGCAGGGTGGACATTGAAACCCAGCTCAACCCTGACAGTTGACACCTACAGCCTCACATCCCACAATCCTCTGCTTTCTCCGCCTTGTGGCGGGGTGGGGGCATGGTAGGATCAACCAAGCACACACACACACACACACACACACACACACACACACACACACACACACACACACACACACACACACACACACACACACACATAGGCAGGGATGGGGTTGACACATTTTAAGACTGGCTTGACTACGTGGATGTATAAGAAAGGCAAACGTCGACATGGATGCTGCACACGTGTACAGAACATGACACAAAACCATTAGCATGAGGTTGTTTGGTGTGCGTGCTGATCCAGTATTTACCAGAGTAACAGTGTTGTGTAGCAACAGAGAGGCCATGTTTGTGGGTGGCTGGTCAGAATCTTTCAAAGCCCAGTTTTGTGTAAAAAGGCCAGAAACCATGAAAAAACAACAACCCCTCTCTCTCCGTGTTGTGATTTTCTTTTGGATGTAGGCGCCATCATTGCTAACACGGCTAACTGCAGGCATGGCTTCCAGTGATGTGTGTTGTGGGGCCCCTCGCTAGATTAGACGACCACCCCCCTCCCCCCGACCCCTAAATGGTGTGTGTGTGCGTGTGTGTGCGCACCAGGCTTTTTGGACTGTGTGGTCATTGTGGAGCAAGTAGAAGCAGGGCACCCGTGTCGTGTGCATGCCACCCCACTCATCCGCAGGAGGGGAGTGGCGGTTGGGCGCCCCCTTACCCTTCCTCCTTTACACACGCCAAAGTTGCCCTTAGACACTGACCTCTGACCTGAGCCTTGTCTAACAGCAACGCCGCCATCTTGCCTCACTCGAGTGACATTTCTCAGAACCTTATTGCCTGACAAAACGAGCACATTTATTAGTGTCATTATTCTTCACCGGTTCCTCGTTCCCATTACTGTACAGGGGGCGGGGGAAAGGAAACCGAAAGTAGTTTGCCTGCCTGTGTTTGAATGTGTGTGTTAGTCCCGCCCTCCTCCTGTCCTTCCTTGTGTGTGGTGTCGTGCAGGAGGACAAAAGTGATAAGAAGCCATCCATTTAACAACAACAACAACAAAAAACCAAACAATTGTTCTTAACGTTGTCTTCTCATATGTTTGTATGCCATTTTTTTTTTTTTTAAATTCACATGTTAATTGTTTTGGATGCGGTACTAATAACACACGCAGTCACAGTGAAGATAAAGAGCTGCAACGCTGCAAAAAAAAGCATATTTATATATTTGTCAAGTAGTTTGTGTTAATGTAAATGCACTATAAAATGAAATTGCCTGTTTTTTTTTTTTTTCCCTTTTTTTGTTTATTTGGTTTGGTGGTGTGTGTGTGTGTGTGTGTGTGTGTGTGTGTGTGTGTGTGTGTGTGTGGCTTCTTCTTGTCTTAAGGTTTCGTTGTTTTTGTTTGATTCCAAGTATTTTCATGCTTCCTGGTGTGTTGTTTACCAAGGAGTGTTGGAGCCACACTGAAAAGAAGGGAGTATTAAAGTGGCAATATGACGAGGGGTCGGGGGATGGAAAGGGGTATTTGTGCAAGCACACAGTCATAATAGTTTTGAAAATGTTATATCCATACTTGAAAGTTTAAATATTATGAGAAGAAACACAATTTTATGAGAAAAAGAAAAAAATGAATTTTAGGGCTATGAATTTGGACTTTAGTGACAAATGTGTAAAGTTGTGATATTACAAGAAAAAAATGTGTTTCATTATTATAAGGAAATCATTTTGGGGATTTTTTTGGTTGTTTTTGGAATATTACAGCTTTGTCTTGTAAGATCTTTTTTCCTTTAAAATTATGAATTAATTGTCATTATATAAACAAATAATAAATATTTTTCCCTTTCGTATGTGTAACAACTTTTCCCAAAACCAAGATTTAAATGTTCATACAATGATGGTAATATCACATGTTTTTTCTTGTAAAATTAGAGCTTTATTCTAGTCATATTCAAATTAATTTTGATGGCTAAAGTATGACTTCAACTTTTTAAAATTATTCAAAAATATTGGTGACACTTTAGTATGGGGAACATATTCTAAGTAACAAAGACTTAGAGTTATTGGGTTAGGGTTAGTCGTATAAAAAGGCCATGCAGAATAAGGCATTAATAAGTACTTAACCTTCCTCTTGTGTTAGATTTCTGTTACCATCTCTCATGTTAAAGGGTCAGTTTCGAACCATGTCTTAAATCAGCTGTAAAATACACTAAAAACAATTATCCAATTTGTTTCTCATCTCTCGGTTACCCTGTTCTGCTTCCTTATGCATGGAAACATTGGCTTTAATATTTTTGGTGTGGGCCATTTAAAAAAATGGTAAAATGAACGCAGAGAACCGTATAAATGAATAAAAGCTTGTTGTGTTACCTGATTATTACTGAGGGGTATTTGAACACATCTCTTGAATAAACTGGTTTTATTTATTTTTCCATTTTAAGAATTGTATATGAATTGACCTCACATGTCTGGACATGCCCGTCTTTGTTGTATTTTGTACTGGATAACAAGGTAAAATGAGAATCTCCTAAAGCTCTCATGACTGAGAGAGGAGCTCGCTGTCAGTGTGTTCAGTTTTGCCACTATTTATTGCTTGATAATCTTATTTTTATAACTGGGTCGAAAACGACCCTAACAACACCAAGGTCATAATTTTAACCAGAGCATTTTATAATTTAGTGAAAAAAAAAAGAAGTTTTGTTTTGTTGAAAAATAGAGGTTCCTGACAAAGTCAAAAAGCCTCGATGCAAAAAAATTAAAATATGTGGTTCTTTTATGCATTTAAAAAGTAAAACGGGTCGGGGCCGACCCTAACACAAGACGAAGGTAAATAATGACTAATTAAGTGAAGTGATTTATATTTATATAGCGCTTTTCTCTGGTGACTTAAAGTACTTTACATCGTGAAAGCCAATATCTAGTAACATTTAAACCAGCGTGGGTGGCACTGGGGGCAGGTGGCTAAAGTGTCTTGCCCAAAGACACAATGGCAGGATGGCAGAAGCGGGGATCGAACCTGGAACCCTCAAGTTGCTGGCACGGCCACTCTACCAACCGAGCTATACCTCCCCAAGAGAGCCAATATGTTACTAAATTGCATGCTAATAAGCAACTAATTAATGGTGAATATGTTCCCCATACTAAAGTGTTACCAAAATATTTTTGTTCAATCTGTGCAAAATTTAATTGGAATATTTGAAATCTATTCTCATAAAATGACAAGTTTTTCTTGGTAAAAATGTCGACTTCAATATGGCAATTTGATTGTCGTCACAATTTGATTAAATAGTTTTTTTCTTTTCAGTGTGGGCCAGACATTCCTTGGTGTTTATCGGGTGGTAACTTGACTGTGTTGCGTTATTCTTTTCCCTCTCATGTGAGATCTACATCCAAAAAAACGAAAGAAGACAAAAAAAAAAGTGCTGAAATAATGGGAGGTTCTGCTCGTTCACATAGAATGCTGTGATTTTAAAGATGCCTTAAGTATTTAACAATCATTATTTATTACTAACTGTAGCTAGCTAGCTATTGTGGTGAAATATTTTAACGTCTATCTCATACCTTTGCAATTTAATCGATATATTTATTTAAAATAATATAAAATATTACAAAAAAAAAACAATACCTCATTATGCATTGGTCGGTGGGGATGCTTTTTTGCATGCCGTGTGTGTGCGTGTGTGAGTTTTCCTTCTGCAAAGAAGAGACTAGTGGGGGATGTGGGGGTTAGTGTCTCCCAGTCCTCTTTAAAGCCAGCATGGTGCTGTTGATGGAGATCACATTCCCTTTAGTTTCACTCGCTTTGGTCTGAGATTGTCTTTTGTCTTAGTAACCGCTCCACGATTAGCCGGCGTGTTTGTTTTTGCCATACGATGCTGCTTTCGCCTCTCATAATCAATCAGTTCCCTCATCTCTTGGATCTGCGCTTATTCTTCCTTTAGAGGCCACATTGATATTGAGCTGTGTTGCCAATGGCTATTTGCTTAGTGATTGTGGGAGGGGGGGATGTACCTTACTTACTTAACATTGCTAACTTGAGCCATTGATCTTATTGAGCAAACTGTGGTGATACCAATATAAATGAACGTGTGGATATAATAAGCTAACTTTTGCGTGTGCTTTTCCTCAATACTATTCCTGCAAACTAGAGATGCGCGGTTTGCGGTCTCATCCGCGGAGAAAACGCTGGTCGGGCGGGTGACATGACGAAAAAATGTATTTTAAATGGATTTGGGCGGGTGGCGGTTGAACCATTCGGAAATATTTGATAAACATGGTTCAGGTTTCGGCAACCTTTACCACTCAAAGAGCCATTCTGACCCGTGTAACAAAGAAAAGAAGACAATTGGAGCCGCAAACATTCTCGCAAATATCTGCTGATGGCCACCCAGTTAACAAGTAATAGGGTGTGCTATGAAGCCATTGCCTTTATGACACCCTCCACAACATGGACTAACAGCTTGCCAGTCCAGCAATATGTTGTGTGTGGCTTCCGCACATGACTGCAAGGCATACTGGGTGATATAGAGTACACTGATGGTTATGATATAACCAATTTTAACACTCTTACTAATATGCCCCACGCTGTGAAGCCACACCAAACAAGAATGACAAACACATTTCGGGAGAACATCCTCACAGTAACAACAAACGCAACACAACAAATACCCAGAATCCTTTGCATACATGACTAATTTGACTATATTATACACCCCGCTAGCACCAAACCCCGCCCCCCCCACCCTTCCGTGCGTCGATAAGGTGGGTGGGGTTTGGGGTGGGAAATATATTCAGGAAGGGTCATGGATGCAAAGGATTCTGGGTATTTGTTGTGTTGCGTTTATTTTGTGTTACTATGAGGATGTTCTCCCGAAATGTGTTTGTCATTCTTGTTTGGTGTGGCTTCACAGTGTGGCGCATATTAGTAAGAGTGTTAAAATGATTTATATCACAACCATCAGTGGACTCTATCACCCAGTATGCCTTTTCAATTTTGTACGTGCATCTGCGGAAGCCACGTACAACATGATGCTGGACTGGCAAGCAGTTTGTAAATGTTGTAGAAGGTGTTAAAGTCAATGGCTTCATAGCACGCCCTTTTTCTCGATATCTGGTTGAGCTCCAGCAGATATTCGTGAGAAATGTTTCTGGATGCCATTGTCTTCTTTACTTTGTGATACGGGTCAAAAATAGTTATTTGAGTGGTAAAGGGTGTCGACCCCTGATATTTAACAACGGGCGAGCGGTTGCGGTTTTGATAAAATGTTGGTTCGGGTGGATGACGACTTTAGTGATGCGGTTGCGGACGATATAATTGCCTATCCGCGCATCTCTACTGCAAACGGTTATTTTAAAATAAGGGAAAATTGGAATCGACTGAAGCTGGCTTTACTATTTATTATTATTATTGTTGTGTTTTTTTTTAAAATTATGTTTGTGCTCTCACTGGCCTTATACCCCCCCTTGCGCCCGCCACAGTGTACCCTGTTTGCTCCAGAGCCAACTGGACTGTAGCCATAGTATTAACTCAAGCTGATGAACCGGAATGAACAGTAGAAACTTTTAAAGCACAAGCTTTTTAAATGCATGTCCTTCTCAGGTTTTCCTATGTGTATGTGGGAGTAGCTTTGTTAGATGTGTTTAATATGATGCTGTACCTTTCTTGAATATTTCTTTCTTTGCTGCTGAGAATACATAAAAAAAATAAATTAAAAAAACCTGGGAAAAAAAACGTTATTAACCTGCCAGTGAAAAAGGGAAGTGGCCATCTTTGTACAACAACACTGCTGTTTTGCTGTAACCACGCAATGTTTTATGATCTTGAGTATTTTATAGAAAAGTAGAAGTATGTATCAATAATATGAAAGCAATAGCAGAATCATAATGAAGAATAACATGATCAGTGAATATTGTGGAGAAAAAAAACAACAAACACCTTTGGATTCACTCTGGGTGGATTTTGTACTGTATTTATTACTAATGACAATGCAAAAAGTTGCATAGCTTAACCCAAACTGTTCTGTCTCTTTTTTATTTATTGTCTTGTATATGATCTTTTTGTATGTGTTTTTCAAATAAAATGCCTAAAATGCTGACGACAAATGCAGTTTGTGTGGCTGTTTTTTTTTGGGGATTTTTAATGCATCCATGTACTTAGTGTGCACTTTTGCCAACAAACTTGAGGTCATTTGACCTATCAAAATATACACAACACAACCTTAATCAAACATTAAAATACATTTGGTCGAAACATCCACATTCCAAAAAGCATTGAATATAAATAATTTTGCAAAAGTATAGTGTTTTTTTGTTCAGTTTTTTTGGTTCAGAGTCCTTTCTGCCATATGGCACACTCTTTAAAGCCCACAAAGAACATAACTGAGTAAGTACACTTAAACCAAACAGTGCGGTAGTTTGGCAAATGGGTCCAGGAAAAATGTTTTTTTTATCCATCCATCCATCTTCTTCCGCTTATCCGAGGTCGGGTCGCGGGGGCAACAGCCTAAGCAGGGAAACCCAGACTTCCCTCTTCCCAGCCACTTCGTTTAGCTCTTCCCGGGGGATCCCGAGGCGTTCCCAGGCCAGCCGGGAGACATAGTCTTCCCAACGTGTCCTGGGTCTTCCCTGTGGCCTCCGACCGGTTGGACGTGCCCTAAACACCTCCCTAGGGAGGCGTTCGGGTGGCATCCTGACCAGATGCCCGAACCACCTCATCTGGCTCCTCTCGATGTGAAGGAGCAGCGGCTTTACTTTGAGTTCCTCCCGGATGGCAGAGCTTTTCACCCTATCTCTAAGGGAGAGCCCCGCCACACGGCGGGGGAAACTCATTTCGGGCGCTTGTACCCGTGATCTTATCCTTTCGGTCATGACCCAAAGCTCATGACCATAGGTGAGGATGGGAACGTAGATCAACCGGTAAATTGAGAGCTTTGCCTTCCGGCTCAGCTCCTTCTTCACCACAACGGATCGGTACAACGTCCGCATTACTGAAGACACCGCACTGATCCGCCTGTCGATCTCACGATCCACTCTTCCCTCACTCGTGTACAAGACTCCTAGGTACTTGAACTCCTCCACTTGGGGCAGGGTCTCCTCCCCAACCCGGAGATGGCATTCCACCCTTTTCCGGGCGAGAACCATGGACTCGGACTTGGAGGTGCTGATTCTCATTCCGGTCGCTTCACACTCGGCTGCAAACCGATCCAGTGAGAACTGAAGATCCCGGTCAGATGAAGCCATCAGGACCACATCATCTGCAAAAAGCAGAGACCTAATCCTGCGGTCACCAAACCGGAACCCCTCAACGCCTTGACTGCGCCTAGAAATTCTGTCCATAAAAGTTATGAACAGAATCGGTGACAAAGGACAGTCTTGGCGGAGTCCAACCCTCACTGGAAATGTGTTCGACTTACTGCCGTCAATGCGGACCAAGCTCTGGCACTGATTGTACAGGGAGCGGACCGCCACAATAAGACAGTCCGATACCCCATACTCTCTGAGCACTCCCCACAGGACTTCCCGAGGGACACGGTCGAATGCCTTCTCCAAGTCCACAAAGCACATGTAGACTGGTTGGGCAAACTCCCATGCACCCTCAAGAACCCTGCCGAGAGTATAGAGCTGGTCCACAGTTCCACGACCAGGACGAAAACCACGCTGTTCCTCCTAAATCCGAGGTTCGACTATCCGGCGTAGCCTCCTCTCCAGTACACCTGAATAAACCTTACCGGGAAGGCTGAGGAGTGTGATCCCACGATAGTTGGAACACACCCTCCGGTCCCCCTTCTTAAAGAGAGGAACCACCACCCCGGTCTGCCAATCCAGAGGTCCCGCCCCTGATGTCCACGCGATGCTGCAGAGTCTTGTCAACCAAGACAGCCCCACAGCATCCAGAGCCTTAAGGAACTCTGGGCGGATCTCATCCACCCCTGGGGCCTTGCCACCGAGGAGATTTTTAACTACCTCAGCGACCTCAGCCCCAGAAATAGGAGAGTCCACCACAGATTCCCCAGGCACTGCTTCCTCATAGGAAGACGTGTTGGTGGGATTGAGGAGGTCTCCGAAGTATTCCCTCCACCTATCCACAACATCTGCAGTTGAGGTCAGCAGAACACCATCCGCACCATACACGGTGTTGATAGTGCACTGCTTCCCCTTCCTGAGGCGGCGGACGGTGGTCCAGAATCGCTTCGAAGCCGTCCGGAAGTCGTTTTCCATGGCTTCCCCGAACTCCTCCCCTGTCCGAGTTTTTGCCTCCGCGACCGCTGAAGCCGCACACCGCTTGGCCTGTCGGTACCTGTCCACTGCCTCCGGAGTCCTATGAGCCAAAAGGACCCGATGGGACTCCTTCTTCAGCTTGACGGCATCCCTCACCGCTGGTGTCCACCAAGGGGTTTTAGGATTGCCGCCCCGACAGGCACCAACTACCTTGCGGCCACAGCTCCGATCAGCCGCCTCGACAATAGATGTGTGGAACATGGTCCACTCGGACTCAATGTCCAGCACCTCCCTCGTGACATGTTCGAAGTTCTTCCGGAGGTGGGAATTGAAACTTTCTCTGACAGAAGACTCTGCCAGACGTTCCCAACAGACCCTCACAATGCGTTTGGGCCTCCCAGGTCTGTCCGGTGATCGGTAGAAAGCTCCGCCCCTCTCTTCAACCGAGTGTCCAAAACATAAGGCCGCAAATCCGATGACACAACTACAAAGTCGATCATGGAACTGCGGCCTACGGTGTCCTGGTGCCAAGTGCACATATGGACACCCTTATGTTTAAACATGGTGTTTGTAATGGACAAACTGACGAGCACAAAAGTCCAAAAACAAAACACCACTTGGTTTCAGATCCGGGCGGCCATTCTTCCCAATCACGCCTCTCCAGGTTTCACTGTCGTTGCCAACATGAGCGTTAAAGTCCCCCAGTAGGACAAGGGAATCACCCGGGGGAGCACTTTCCAGTACTCCCTCGAGTGTACCCAAAAAGGGTGGGTACTCTGAACTGCTGTTTGGTGCGTAAGCACAAACAACAGTCAGGACCCGTCCCCCCACCCGAAGGCGGAGGGAGGCTACCCTTTCGTCCACCGGGTTGAACTCCAACGTGCAGGCTTTAAGCCGGGGGGCAACCAGAATTGCCACCCCAGCCCGCCGCCTCTCACTGCCGGCAACGCCAGAGTGGAAGAGGGTCCAATCCCTCTCGAGAGAACTGGTTCCAGAGCCCTTGCTGTGCGTCGAAGTGAGTCCGACTATATCCAGCCGGAACTTCTCCACTTCGCGCACTAGCTCAGGCTCTTTCCCCCCCAGTGAGGTGACGTTCCACGTCCCAAGAGCTAGCTTCTGTAGCAGAGGATCGGACCGCCAAGTGCCCTGCCTTCGGCTGCCGCCCAGCTCACATTGCACCCGACCTCTATGGCCCCTGCTATGGGTGGTGAGCCCATTGGAGGGGTGACCCACGTTGCCTCTTCGGGCTGTGCCCGGACGGGCCCCATGGAAACAGGCACGGCCACCAGGCGCTCGCCATCGTCCCCCACCTCCGGGCCTGGCTCCAGAGAAGGGCCCCGGTGACCCGCGTCCGGGCGAGGGAAATCTGGGTCCATGTTTTGTCTTCTTGGGAGACCCTACCAGGGGGCATAACGCCCCCGGACAACATAGCTCCTAAGATCATTGGGACACGCAAACTCCTCTACCACGATAAGGTGGCAGCTCAGAGAGGAGGATGTTTTTTTAATATATTTTTTTTAATATTTGTTATTTATTTATTATTCATTAATCAATTTGGAAATACAGCCAAGTAAATCAGATGTTATCATTTCATGTTTTGCGTTATTAATTAGAAAATAAAAAACATGTTCTGTTTTTAATTTTCACAACATTCTCTCTTTTTTTTTAGTTGGAAATAGTTTTCCCCCCTGAATAATAATAATAAAAATATTATAGCAATTGAGGTTGTTTATTATCTTAAATTCAGGGTAACTTATAAGTCCCAAACGAGAAATATGCCAATGAAAAATATATATAAAAATATATGCATTTATTACTTAGGAAATAGGCCAAAGGGAAAAACATTTTTTTTATAACACATTAACTTGAGGTCATTTGACTTATGAAAATATACACAACACAATCTAGTTAAACATTAAAATACATTTGTTCGAAAAATCAACACATTCCAAAAAGCATTGAATATAAATTATGTAACAGTATGAAGTTATTTTTTGGTTGTTTTTTTTGGTTCAGAGTCCTTTCTGCCACAACATTATGACTTGTCCATGGTGTACCCCCGCCTTCCGCCCGATTGTAGCTGAGATAGGCACCGGCGCCCCCCGCAACCCCAAAGGGAATAAGCGGTGGGAAATGGATGGATGGATTACTTATTATAGCAATTGAGGTCATTTTTTTTCATCTTAAATTTAGGGTAACTAATTATTCCTAAATGAGAAAAGTCCCAAAGAAAAATAAATTAAAGTATATGCATTTATTACTTAGGAACTAGGCCAAAGGGAAAAACATGATTTTTTTTTTTTTTTAATAGAACACATTAACTTGAGGTAAGATTACTTATCAAAATATACACAACCTAATTAAACATTAAAAAACAAAAAGCAGTGAATATAAATAATTATGTAACTCCATAAAGTTATTTATTTATTTATTTTTTTTGGTTCAAATTCCTTTTTGCCACTTGGCACACTCTTTAAAGACCACAAAAAAGCAACACTTGATCTATATGTAGCTGGAACCATACAACTCATTTATTACCTCCTACAATACTTGCTGCAGATTTAAACTAAACTGTGTGGTACTTTGGCAAATGGGTCCAGGAATAGTATTTTATTTAATTTTATTTTTTACTTATTGATCAATTTGGAAATGCAACCAAAAAAAAAAAAAAAAAACATTTTATCATTTCATATTTTGCGTTATTACTTAGAAAGAAATATGTTTTGTTTTTAAATTTCACAATATTGTCTTTTTTTTTTGTGTGTTAGAATTATTTTTTTCTTCCCTAAATTAATAAAAAAAAAATAAATACTTATAGCAATTGAGAGGTCATTTATTATCTTAAATTTAGGGTAACTTATTATTCCTAAACGAGAAATATGCCAATGAAAAATATAGTAAAATATATGCATTAATTACTTAGGAAATAGGCCAAAGGGAAAAACATGTAAAACCATTATTTTTTTTAATATAACACATTAACTTGAGGTCATTTGACGTATGAAAATATACACAACACAACTTAATTAAACATTAAAATACATTTGGTCGAAAAATCAACACATTACAAAAAGCAGTGAATATATATAATTATGTAAGAGTATAAAGTTGTTTTTTGTTTTGTTTTTCTCCTACTAAGCACACTAAAAACCACAAAGAAGCAACAATTGTTCCATTTTTAGCTGGAAACATAAAACTCTTTTATTACCTCATACTTGCTGCAGATTTAAAATAAACTGTGGTACTTTGGCAAATGGGGCCAGGAAAACATATTTATTTTATTATTCATTGATTAATTTGGAAATGCAGCCAAAAAATCCCCACGATTTATCATTTCATATTTTGCGTAATTACTTAGAAAAAAAATCATGTCCTGTTTTTAATTTTCACAACATTCTCTTTTTTGGTAGGAATTATTTTTCCCCCCCTTAATTAATAATAAAAAAAAGTATTACTTATAGCAATTAAGGACATTTACTATCTTAAATTTAGGGTAACCTATTATTGCTAAGCAAGAAATATGCCAAGGAAAAATACATTAAAAATATATGCATTTATAACTTAGGAATATAGGCCAAAGGGAAAAACATGTAAAAACATTTATTACCTCCTACTTGCTGCAGATTTAAACCACTCTATAGGTTAGTTTGGCAAATGGGTCTAGGAAATTTAAACACATTTTTTTATTTAAATTTTCTTATTCATTTATCAATTTGGAAATGCAGCAAAAACACACATTTTATCATTTCATATTTTGTGTTATTACTTAGAAAAAAAAAATACGTTCTGTTTCTAATTTTCATAACATTCTTTTTTTTTTTTGTTGGAATTATTTTTTTCCCCTTAAATAACATTAAACAATATTACTTATTATAGCAATTGAGAGGTCATATTTATCTTAAATTTAAGGTCACTTATTATTCCTAAAGAAGAAATATGCCAAGGAAAAATATATTAAAATGTATGCATTTATTACTTAGGAAAAAGGCCAAAGGGAAAAACATGAAACAACTTTTTTTTTTTTTTTTTTAATAAAACACATTAACGTGAGGTGAGTTTACTTATCAAAATATACACAACACAACGTAATTGAACATTAAAATACATTTGACCGAAAAATCTGCACATTCCAAAAAGCAGTGAATATAAATAATTATGTAACAGTAAAAAAAAATTTTGGGTTAGTTTTTTTGGGTTCAGAGTTCTTTCTGCCACTTGTCACAATATTTAAAGACCACAAATAACTTACGTACCTGACGAAACTTAACTTAAACTACACTTTGTGGTAGTTTGGCAAATGGGTCCAGACAATTGTGTTTTATTTTTTTTCTGAGCCATTGATCAATTTGTAAATCCAGTCATTTTGCATTATTACTTAGAAATAAAACATGTTCTGTTTTACATTTTCACAAGATTGTGTTTTTTGTCCCTGTTTTTAGTTGGAATTAGTTTTTTCCCCCTAAATCAGCGGTCCCCAACCTTTTTGTATCCGCGGACCGGATACAAAAAATTATTCGGCGGCCCGGTAATAATCGGGTCACGGCCCGGTGGTTGGGGACCACTGCCCTAAATCAATAAAAAACATATTACTTATTATACCAATTGAGAGGTCATTTATTATATTAAATTTTGGGTAACTTATTATTCCTAAACAAGAAATATGCCAAGGAAAAAAAATATTAAAAATATATTCAAATAGGCCAAAGGGAAAAACATATAAATTTTTTTTTTATTTTTTTTTTAATAGAACACAAAACAAATTTAGATATAATTTGAAATGTTTTTCTTTGTCATGAAAAAGGTAGGTTTTTGTGGTTGGTGCACTAATTGTAAGTGTATATTGTGTTTTTTATGTTGATTTAATAATAATTAAAAAAAAAGAATAAACAATTCTTCGGCGGCCCGGTACCAATCGGGCCACGGCCCGGTGGTTGGGGACCACTGCCCTAAATCAATTTTAAAAATATTACCTATTATACCAATTGAGAGGTCATTTAATATATTACATTTAAGGTAACTTATTATTCCTAAACAAGAAATATGCCAAGGAAAAATATATTAAAAATATATGGATTTCGTATTTGTGTTTCGTTTAAAATAATGCATTTAATTCAATGAATAAACATTTAGATTTCGTATTTGTGTCCACTTTAAAATAATGCATTTAATTCAAGGAATAAAAATGTAGATTTCATATTTGTGTCCACTTTAAAATAATGCATTTAATTCAATGAAAAACATATAATAATACAAATTATTAGTATAATGTAGGTAGTAAAGTGGACCTGTATGAACACGTACAATGGACCTTGATGGAGGGGAGTGCAGCTCTGGTTGTAACTTGTAGCGATGTAAAAGTAAAATTATAAAAAAATCTAGGTCGTAGGTCATTTAATACTTAGGGCAGAGGACCCTCTCAGTGCGCCCGTCAGCCTTACCAGAGTCCAGCCACTTACCGCACTGAAAGATGGTTGTGACCGCGTTGGCCGTGTTGGTTACCTCCACGTACTCCAAGTACCAACCACAGTGTGAGCCACTGTCGTCATGCTGCACTTTGACCCTGAGCAGCTCCCCGAGGTCCAACATCTCCACCAGGAAGCGGTCCGTGTGACCTCGTTCGAAGAGGTTACGAAACCTCTTGCGCAGATGACGCTTACCCGAGTCCCCGTTGACGCCGTAGACGGTGATATAAACTTTTGCGTCCGTGCCGGCGTCCTTGACGTCGCCTGTGGTGAGGACGATCTCGTACTTGACCAGGACCAGGTTACGGACTTTGCTGGCAAAGCTCTCTATAGACTTGTAACACTCGAATGTTTGGAACTGGTCCTTTTTGGGCGCCAGGGGCACTAGAGCATCGCAGTGGAAGAAATACCTGAAGACAGAGAGCGGGAGAGTGAGTCACGTGGCTCACACAACTTTGATACAGTTTCACTCCAGTACGCATACCGTGGATTGCAGAAATGACACCTAGAGTCCTGCATAGAGATGCACGGTTTGTGGTCTCATCCGCGGGTCGGGCGGGTGACATGACGAAAAAATAGATTTTAAATAGATTCGGGCGCGTGGCGGTTGAACCATTCGGAAATATTTAATATACATAGATCAGGGAGCGGAAACCTTTACCACTCAAAGAGCCATTTTGACCCGTGTCACAAAGTAAAGAAGACAATAGGAGCCGCAAACATATCTGCCGGCGGACACCCAGATAACAGGAATAAGGGCGTGCTTTGAAGCCATTGCCGTGGACGCCTTCTACAACATGTACAAACTGTTTGCCAGTCTAGCAACATGTTTTATGTGGCTTCCACAGACAGACGCACACGACTGCAAGGCATACTGGGTGATACAGAGTACACTGATGGTTGTGATATAAACAACCTTAACACTCTTACTAATATGCGCCACACTGTGAAGCCACACCAAACAAGAATGACAAAACATTTCGGGAGAACATCCTCACAGTAACACAATATAAATGCAACACAACAGTTACCCAGAATCCTTTGCATCCATGACTATTACTGACTATATTATACACCCCGCTAGCACCAGGTGGATGACGACTTTAGTAATGCGGTTGCGGATGATATAATTGCCTATCCGCGCATCTGTAGTCCTCCATATTTGTATATGCTCACACAGTGAGCACATGTAAAATGCCAATCAATGACAGGGTGCTTCATATAAATATTTACCGGCCCTTTCCCGCTCCATCATTGATAAGAATAGTGTAGAGGGAGGCGTGGTCAGCGCTGCCTGTGGGAGCGGAGAACGCCGCCCCTGTCCAGGGTGCTGAAGACAGCGTGCTGCAGTAACGTGCGGTGAACTAAACACCAGGTGAGGCATACAAATTTTTCTTCTTTTTTTTTTTTTTTTTTTTTAAACGTAAATTCATATGTGCAGCTGTAGTCATTGTTGATTTAGGTTGCACATTAGAGTTACAGGGGGAAAAAAGGGAGGTATTCGCTTTCATAAAACATTATCATAATGATATTATGATATGATAAATAGGTCCAAAAATTATTTGATAAA
Organism: Nerophis ophidion; assembly: GCF_033978795.1. Lineage (NCBI taxonomy): Eukaryota > Metazoa > Chordata > Actinopteri > Syngnathiformes > Syngnathidae > Nerophis > Nerophis ophidion. Next base: position 24,181,551 of record NC_084611.1, on the reverse strand, counting down.
GTTGTTATTAAATACTTTTTGGTCCCATTTGCATTTAACAAAATAGATCAAGTATTGTGAGTCCATCTTAACTTCCTGTATTTGTATCTGAGGCAGCAATAGCTATCCTCCATGAAAACATACTTTGTATGACCACATTCATTTTGTCTTAAAGTCCAGTTTAGAGAAGTATTTCTTCTTGGATACAGTATATAATCCTCCATATTGGCAGAAACATTCATGTAATTCAATTTCATTCCAAGAAATTAAACACTGTTTTTGCATCTGACAAAAAACACCCACAAATGCTGGCTTACTCTAATAAAAATGCCATGTTTGTTATAAATACAGTTAAAAAAAAAAAAGAAAAGAAAAAAATGCTGGCTTCCGCTGGAGAGACCTGTGTTTGCTAGCTTGAGCGCCCCCACTCCCCCCAGTGTTGAACTGCAAGTTGACAATATATCGCCCCCTACCTTGAGGCAGAGATACTTGCTGCCTCAAGACCTGCCTTTTCCACATGGCAACAAGCATGCGCCCCCTCTCACGCACGCCCAATACACACTGTGTGTAGCCGTGGAGGCACCGCCTGTGTCTGCCTCACTTCTCATCTACAACCTGTCGTCAAGTCCGTTTTCCCTCCTAACAAACAGCGTTCCAGCCTAATCGCTTAATATTGACGTCTTTAACACACACACACACTCAAGTGAATGCAAGGCATACTTGGTCAACAGCCATACAGGTCACTCTGAGGGTGGCCGCATAAACAACTTTAACACTGTTACAAATATGCGGCACACTGTGAGCCCACACCAAACGTGGGGCGGCATGGCGTAGTGGGTAGAGCGGCTGTGCCAGAAACCTGAGGGTTGCAGGTTCGATTCCCACCTATTGACATCCAAATCGCTGCCGTTGTGTCCTTGGGCAGGACACTTCACCCTTGCCCCCGCGGTGCCGCTCACACCGGTGAATGAATGATGAATGAATAATTGGTGGTGGTCGGAGGGGCCGTAGGCGCAAACTGGCAGCCACGTTTCCGTCAGTCTACCCCAGGGCAGCTGTGGCTACAGATGTAGCTTACCACCACCAGGTGTGAATGAATAATGGGTTCCCACTTCTTTGTGAGCGCTTTGAGTATCCAACAATAGAAAAGCACGATATATATCTAATCCATTATTATTATTATTATCATTAAACAAGAATGACGAACACATTTCGGGAGAACATCCGCACCGTAACACAACGTAAACAAAACAGAATAAATACCCAAAACCCGTTGCAGCACTAACTCTTCCGGAGGTCTCAAGGATGGCAAGTGTGCGCTACAACCCTCCCTATCTCCCGAATTCGAAGGTGTCAAGGTTGGCAAGTATTTCCTAAGAATGTCAGCCTTGCAGTTCCACTCCAGTCCATTACAAGGCAGTAAGGTTTTTTGGATGTTGTTAGATCGTGCACGTGTTCCAAATGTAGTGTCCAGTGGGTGTAAAGTGCACGGTGGTGTCGCTCACTTGTTTCCCAGCTCCTTCTCTGTCACCACCACCTCCACGACATGCCAGGTTGATTCATTTTTAACCTTCTTGCCGTCTTTGGTGATGTGGCCGACGCAGATGCCGGCGATCTCGCCCAAGTGCTTGGAGGAGAACTCAAAGGTGTCGATGGCGCCGCTGTGAATGCGGCATGAAAATAAGATTCCGGTTGAGGTATCAATCAGTCAATCAAAGTTTACTTATATAGCCCTAAATCACAAGTGTCTCAAAGGGCTGCACAAGCCACAACGACATCCACGGCTCAGATCCCACATCGGGGCAAGGAAAAACTCAACCCAATTGGACTACATTTTGCTGGAAGACTCACCATTAGAACTTGTTCTTCTTATTCTCCAGAACAAACTCCTTGGAGCGGGCTTTCCTTCCTTCTAATACGATCCAAACGTTTTCACTGGTGGAGGCGTCCTCTGTGTTTGCGGTGCTTATGGCCAGTTCGTATTCTGTGGCAGAGCAGAGGCAGACGGTCACACAGAGAAAAAACATGTCCGGACATTCCTGTTTGTTTTTTTTTACTAACTGGTTTTGTCGCTGATGTCCACAGAGTCGTTGTTGGCACACGCCAGCTCCCTGATGATCTGGCCGTCGTCTTCGTTTTTAGCCAGCCAGCGGTCGCACGGGAACCTGAAAATCTGGTCCATGGTCTCATCTTTGATGTCAATGTAGTCCAGGTGCCATCCCGGAGCCGGACCTACATAGGTTTTGTCATATATTTCTCGTACGAGGGAAGGACTGAACAATTTTAGCAAAAATCTAAATCACGATTAATTAAACTTGCTACTTCTATTGAAGTGTCCGTCTAGAGCAGTGGTTCTCAACCTTTTTTCAGTGATGTACCCCCTGAGAACATTTCTTTAATTCAAGTAGCCCCCTGATCAGAGCAAAGCATCCATTTTCTACCGCTTATTCCCTTTGGGGTAGCGTGGGGCGCTGGTGCCTATCTCAGCTACAATCGGGCGGAAGGCGGGATACACCCTGGACAAGTCGCCATCTCATCGCAGCAGAGCAAAGCATTTTTGGTTGAAAAAAAAAGATAAAGAAGTAAAATACAGCACTAGGTCATCAGTTTCTGATTTAATAAATTGTAAAACAGTGCAAAATATTGCTCATTTGTAGTGGTCTTTCTTGAACTATTTGAAAAAAAAGATATAAAAACAACTAAAAACTTGTTGAAAAATAAACAAGTGATTCAATTATAAATAAAGATTTCTACACATAGAAGTAATCATCAACTTAAAGTGCCCTCTTTGGGGATTGTAATAGAGATCCATCTGGATTCATGAACTTAATTCGAAACATTTCTTCACAAAAAAATAAATATTTAACATCAATATTTATGGAACATCCATTTTCTACTGCTTATTCCCTTTTGGGGTCGCGGGGGGCGCTGGCGCCTATCTCAGCTGCATTCGGGCGGTAGGTGGGGTACACCCTGGACAAGTCGCCACCTCATCGCAGGGCCAACACAGATAGACAGACAACATTCACACTCACATTCACACACTAGGGCCAATTTAGTGTTGCCAATCAACCTATCCCCAGGTACATGTCTTTGGAAGTGGGAGGAAGCCGGAGTACCCGGAGGGAACCCACGCATTCACGGGGAGAACATGCAAACTCCACACAGATGTCAACACTGAATATTGCATTGTTGTATTGTTTTTTTCCACAGTTTATGAACTTACATTCATATTTTGTTGAAGTATTATTCAATAAATATATTTATAAAGGATTTTTGAATTGTTTTTATTTTTAGAATATTTAAAAAAAATCTCACGTACCCCTTGGCATACTTTCAAGTACCCCCATTTGAGAACCACTGGTCTAGAGACTTGAAGGTCATGAGTTCAAACGCCGGTCGAGACGTACCAAAAACTATAAATGGTAAATGGTAGTACTTGTATAGCGCCTTTCTACCCCTTTTTTAAGGAACCCAAAGCGCTTTGACACTATTTCCACCTTCACCCATTCACACACACATTCACACACTAATGGTGGGAACTGCCATGCAAGGTGCTAACCAGGACCCATCAGGAGCAAGGGTGAAGTGTCTTGCTCAAGACACAACAGACATGACTAGGACGGTAGAAGGTAGGGATTGAACCAGTAGCCCTCAGATTGCTGGCATAGCCACTCTCCCAACTTCGCCACGCCGTCCCCTATAAAAACGGGACCCGTTGCCTCTCAGCATCAAGGATTGAAATTGGGGGTTAAATCACCAAAATGATTCCCGAATGCGGCCACCGCTGCTGCTCACTGCTCCCCTCACCTCCCAGGGGGTGAACAAGGGGATGGGTCAAATGCAGAGGATAATTTCATCACACCTCGTGTGTGTGTGTGTGTGTGTGTGTGTGTGTGAGACTATAAGTGGTACTTTAACTTTATTTCGGTTAAACCACAATTATTGCTCAACTTAGTTTATTCTCTAAATATTAAAACATTTTTAGATGCACAAATTAACAATTAAAGGGGACCTATGATGAATGTAGTTGTGGAGAGGCGGAGCTGACGAGCCGACAGCGGGCCAGGGCAAACGGTGGTCCTGCCCAAGATGGCGACCAGGAGGCGGAGAATGCAGCAGAGCGGAGAGGCGTGGCACGGCTGGAGCGACACTACAGCGATCAAAGTCAGGTGAGTACACAACACACCTGTGCTCAATCCCTGCATCTTCTGCTGCAGCATAAAAGGGGAGAGGGAGGAGCAATCGTGGCAGAAGTAGGAGAGGGAACAACCTGCAACAACGACCACGAGAGCGACGAGATCGACCCTGAGCAAGATGAGCCCCCGCAGCAAACGCGGCCACCGAAAGGTGCGCCGCAACGAGCAGAAAGAGCCGGCGAGCTACAAATTTGCGCGACCGACTGTCAAGACAATATGTTTATTGAAATAATAAACCCGAGTCAAAGCTGCTTCGATGCGTCCTATATCGATCGGCACTTCAACCCAAACGAGGACGGCTGGAGACCCGTCACAGTAGTCTTATCTGAATTATTAATGTCTATTAAAAACCTCCTAAGGCCCAAGCTGTTTACATGCTTTTTATTTTATTTCTCTTTGCTATTTGGGCTTGTTGGACCCGAATTAGAATAAAGACTTAGACTTCCTTTTTATTGTCATTCAAATTTGAACTGTACAGCACAGATAAGAACAAAATGTTGCTACATAAGCGTGTTTTGTGAAAATAATGGAATTGAAAACATATTGTCTAGATTAAAAAAGATTTATAATGAAAAAAAATCAAATTTTCTTTAAAGGTGCCATATGTGGCCCGAAATAGTACTGCAATCCCGGTCAAAATTCTTTGGTTCCCTCCCACTCTCCATGACTGATTAGAATAGGATAGGATATGTCACAATCTGTCACTTAATTTCTGTTTGTGCTTCTTTGTTTTGTATTTACTTCCCATCAGTGCTCTTATTTTGTTTTCCATGTGTTTTTTCCTCACCTTATGCCTGTCTCGTGCACTCCTCAATGCTCGAAGATTCTGTAAGGAACTCGCACGGCTGCAGTTTTAGTGAGCCCAAGATGCAGGAACCAGGAGACCGGAGAGCAGGTAAGATAGGTTTTAATCTCATTGAACAGAAGGAGAAAGCAGTCTCGCATGTAACAGTTACCAACATAAATCAATGTTCGAGCACTGAGGAGTGCTCGAGACAGGCATAAATACAAACATGCTGATTGGCAGCAGGTGTGGACTAGCTGCCAATCAACAGCAGGTGAGAAAAAAACAGCGCTCAACGGGACAAGCAGGAAATGGAAACAAAATAAGAGCACTGATTGGAAGTAAATACAAAACAAAGAAGCACAAACAGAAATTAAGTGACAAATTGTCATAGGATAGACATTATTTATACCCCATTTTTTAAATAATGCGGTGACAGTGCTGTTACAAAAAGTCTACAACAAGTTAAAAACACATGATAACAAGCGGGAAACAATAAAGAAGACAAAGGACATAGAATAGCACAGAGCTGATGCAACCGGCTGCCACTTCAGTTGTGCAATTTCATCAAACAGCTACAAGTAAAAAAAAAAATACAACAACAAACCTAAAAAATAGCAATAAATAATACATTTTGCGTGTGGAGCAGACCCAACAAAGCAACCCAGAGAGACGACTCTGTCCTAGGCTACCCACTAGCTCTTGGCCAATGTCCGGTCCACGCGGATTAACAAGTATTATTAGGTGTTGGTTACTACAAAACTTGAAACCGCCACAAAAAAAAGGCAAATACTAAACCAGTTAAGTGTTTTAAAGGCAACCTGTTAATAGTAAAAAACTGAAATAAACGGAATGGACATTTTATTTTGGTTTGAAGGTTAAATCCAAGTTTCATTTAAGAAGTATTAAATAGTATTAAATAAAAAAAAAGTGTATTTTTGTTTAAAGCACCGGTTTAGCCTGGGGCTGCCCTGATTAGAATAGAATAAGATATACTTTATTTATCCCACATTGGGGAAATAATGTGGTGGCAGTGCTGTTAAAAAAAGTCTAAAACAAGTTAAAAACACAAGAAAACAAGCGGGAAACAATACAGAAGACAAAGGACATAAAATACATTAAAAGAGCACAGAGCTGATGCAACCGGCTGCCACTTCAGTTGTGCAAGCTACAAGTAAAAAAAAAATACAACGACAAACCAAAAAATGAGCAATAAATAAACATATTGCGTGCGGAGCAGACCCAGCAAAGCAACCCAGAGAGACAACTCTGTCTTAGGCTGCCCACTAGCTCTCGGCCAATGTCGGGTCCACGCGGATGAACACGTATTATTAGGTTGACACCGCCACAAAAAAAGGCAAATACTCATCTACTCATGTGTATTAAAGGCAGTCTGTTAATAGTAAAAAACTGAAATAAACGGTATGGACATTTTAAGTCGGTTTGAAGGTTTCATGTTGGTTTTGATGATTTTTCGATTATTCCCCAACCCTACATAGGAGCTTGTTTTCAGACATCCCTTACCTTTGTTATCATGCCACACTCGCACTTTGGAGAGCTCGCCCAGACTGAGCATGTCGGGGAACCGAAACACATCTTTCATTTTGCGCTCAAACTTGTTCCTGTTGGCGCTCTCTTTCAGCTTCAGCATGCCCGTGTCGCCAAACTCTCCGAACACCATCAGACACACGTTGGCGTCTGTGCCGGCACCTGAAAGCATCAAGAAAGGAGCAACCCGTGATTAGGTCATTATAATGACACGTGACATTTCGGAAGAAGGTGACTGTGACGCACCTGTGATATCACTGGTCTGGACTTGGATGATGTAGGTTGTTGTCTCCACCATCTCTTCCTCGTCCACCACGGCCGCCAGCTCACACTTTTCAGTCCTTTTGGGTCCTTTGGTCTTGGAGAGCCAGTTCTCATAGGTGAAGATGTACACCTCCTCTGTGTTTAGGTTTCGCATCAGGATCTAAACCAGGGGTGTCAAACTCATTTTAGCTCAGGGGCCGCATGGAAAAAAATGTACTCCCACGTGGGCCAGACAGGGAAAATAATGGCATGATAACTTAAAAATACAACGACGACAACTTAAGATTGGTTTCTCTGTTACGTTGGCCCAAAATAGAACAAGCACATTCTGAAAATGTAAATATCACAAATAATCCACTCGACGAAACATTTCAAGTTAGTTGAAAATTTTGAGGAAAAAATTGGTGCAGTTTCAAAAACACCATGAAGAACACAATCCAGCAACAAGTTCCTAACTTTTCCTCTTTTCTTTCTTCCTAAATGATTTCATAAGAGGTGTCCATTCAAATTGATAACGTGTTCTTAAACGACCAAATTGTTCCCACCTGCTGTTCTTAAGTTGCTGAATGCCAAATGGTAAGTGCGTGTCTATCATAATTTCCATATGAACACGCCCTTACTTCCACAATTTGCATAGGTAAACACCCTTAATTCCCCATATAAGGGCACGATTCTATCGGAAAAGCCAAACATCAAACACACGGAGAAAACACAAAGATTGCAGGAGAGAAATTCGTATTATCCCGCGGAAGGAATACATAATGTCAAAACGTAAGATTAAGAAAGGGGGGACTGCGGCGTTCAAATAAATATTTGTCACATGGTTGTGAAATATACACTCCCTCCCTCAGCGCACGATCTGTGGCATCGTGCATGTGTGTGTGTGTGTTCGCACGTGCACACAATGCAGCCCCCCTTTACCTAACAGGATTGCTATTGCGACATCCAGTGGACACCTTTAGAACAGCAGTTTCTTCAATTAAAAAAATGCAGATTAATTTACATGTCACGGCGCGGTCTCGAACCCACAATTCTCCTGCAGCAAGTTCCGCCAGTACTCAGGCGGGCAGTATGCCAGAACATACCCCTGCACGTGCCGGGCACTTCAAGCCCACGCAACGACGCAGCTGCAGACTATCTGCAATCAGCGTACCTGGTAAAAATAATCAGAGCGGCAGTATAAAGACCCTTGGAGTCTACGCCGGAATGTCGTTAACTCATTGCAGTAAGCATTACGTCTCTGGCTTCCCTCCTGTTGTCCTCGCTATCGCTCACCTCGTCCTCCTGGTTCCCTCGTCTCATGTTCCTTGTTCCTCCCAGAGTACCCGTCTTGTTCCGTGTGCTCGAGCTCTGTGCAATTGCCCTCCGGACTTTGGACTGCCTCCCTCCATCTTTGACCCACGCTTTGACACGGACCTTGTCAGTTCTCTCCTGCCCTCGACCACCTGCCTGCTTGCGGACATCATTTTGCCTCGCTCTTTTGGACTCAGGATTCATCCAACACGCACTTACCACATCGTCTGGTAATATTCCATCCATCCATCCATCTTCTTCCGCTTATCTGAGGTAGGGTCGCAGGGGCAGTAGCCTAAGCAGAGAAGCCCTGACTTCCCTCTCCCCAGCCACTTGGTCCAGCTTCTCCCGGGCGATACCTAGGCGTCCCCAGGCCAGGGGGGAGAGATAGTCCTCCCAACGTGTCCTGGGTCTTCCCCGGTCAGACTTGCTCTAAACACCTCCCTAGGGAGGCGTTCGGGTGGCATCCTGACCAGATGCCCGAACCACCTCATCTGGCTCCTCTCGATGTGGAGGAGCAGCGGCTTTACTTTGAGTTTCTCCTGGATGACAGAGCTTCTCACCCTATCTCTAAGGGAGAGCCCCACCACACGGCGGAGGGAAACTCATTTTGGCCGCTTGTACCCGTGATCTTATCCTTTCGGTCATGACCCAAAGCTCATGACCGTAGGTGTGGATGGGGATGTAGATCGACCTGTAAATTGAGAGCTTTGCCTTCCGGCTCAGCTCTTTCTTCACCACAATGGATCGGTACAACGTCCGCATTACTGAAGACGCCGCACCGATCCGCCTGTCGATCTCACGATCACTCGTGAACAAGACTCCTAGGTACTTGAACTCCTCCACTTGGGTCTGGTAATATTCACATGGTTAAAATCACACATAGTCCAGCAACAAACACATAGAGTACCGTACACCTCCAACTCACTCATCAAAGGTTACAATAAACCTGGTAACCTGAGCTTCCTCGTGGTGTCGTCTCCTTCCACCCCTCACGTACAAAACACTACACTCCGCAAACTCATCTCACGGGCCGGATTGAACCTTTTCGCGTGGGGATGTGGGAACAGAGTGGCAGCAACCTGAGGGTTCCTGGTTCGATCTCCAGCTTAAACCAACCTAGTCACGTCCGGTGTGCCCTTGAGCAAGACACTTGCTCCTGATGGGTCGCGGTTAGCGCCTTCCAAAGCACTTTGAGTACCTTGAAGGTAGAAAAGCGCTATACAATTATAACCCATTTACCATTTTGTGGGCCTGATCCGACCCGCGGGCCGCATGTTTGACATCACTGATCTAAACAAAGCAAATGCATCAACAACTGCCCAACAAACTATTGCAATTAAATTCCTTACTCTGTCCAGGAACCAATCGGGACGGCTGCCACTGCCATCAATCCGAACTCTTATCTTCTTTAGAGGAGCGATGTCATCTACCTCCAGGTTAAATGTGTCCTCTTGGTCTCGCTCAAATCTAAACAACAGACTTCCAATATCAACCTCCACTCAAATTAGCACCTGACATCAGATAAACAAATGGTACTTTCTGGACATTAGACCAATCAGAGAGGACAGACCTGTCCTCATTCTTGGCCAGGAGCATTTCCTCCGTGCTTCCATTGGCTCCGTACACAGTCAGGAATATGTTGGTGTCCGTGCCGGCATACTGTGTGTCGCCTGTGATGACTGTGGTGGAATAAATCACCTACACAAACACAAACGAGACAAACAGTTTTTGTATCACTCGTTACTCAGAGACAATGAGACGTCTTGGCTGGGACTTACCTTGCGGTTGATGGTGATGGTGCTGGCGTCCAACACGTTGAACAGCCTGACCGTCAGACCGTCTCCTCTGTCTTTGGCCAGCCAGCATTTGCACGGGAAGCTGTACTTGATACCTTTGGTTGGCACGGCAACCGCCAGCTCATCCACCAACCAGCAGCTCTCTGGTGTGGCGCCGTTGTGGCCGAGCTATGAAAGAAACGGCGAGGGAATGCAAAGGCGAGAATAGAACACGAGGGATTAGTGTTGTCCCAATACCAATATTTTTGTGCCGGTACCAAAATTTATTTCAGTACTTTTCTATATAAAGGAGACCACAAAAAATTTAATTATTGGCTTTATTTTAACAAAAAAATCTTAGGGTACATTAAACGCACCTTTTTTATTGCAAGTTTGTCCTTAAAGGCCTACTGAAATGAGATTTTCCTATTTAAACGGGGATAGCAAGTCCATTCTACGTGTCATACATTATCATTTCGCGATATCGCCATATTTTTGCTGAGAGGATTTAGTAGAGAACATCGACGATAAAATTCGCAACTTTTGCTCGCTAATAAAAAAGCCTTGCCTTTACCGGAAGTATGGGCGCGTGACGTCACTGGTGTGAGGGCTCCTCACATCCTCACATTGTTTATAATCATAGCCACCAGCAGTAAGAGCAATTCGGACAGAGAAAGCGACAATTTTCTCATTAATTTGAGTGAGGATGAAAGATTCATGGATGAGGATATTGATGGTGAAGGACTACAAAAAAATAAATAAAATAAAATAAAATAAAAAGCGACGGCTCCGGGCGGCAGCAGTGTGAGCGTTTCAGATGTAATTAGACAAATTTACCAGGATAATTCTGGAAGATCCCTTATCTGCTTATTGTTTTAATAGTGTTTTAGTGAGATTGTAAAGACATACCTCAAAGTCGGATGGCTGCGGTGAACACGCAGTGTCTCAGAGAGAAGCCGAGGAGCCAAACTCACAGCTGCCTTTTTTGACAGCTACTGCAAGACGCATAATCCACTGATGTCTCCGGTAAGATATACTGTATATCACAATTTTTCCATCCAAAAACATGCTGGTTGACATAGAGAAACATGTTCGCTTGACCGCTCTGTGTTAAAGCTTCACAACAAACAAAGAAAAGAAGTCTGTGTCTTGGTGCTAAAGACAGCTGCAATCCACCGCTTTCCACCAACAGCATTGTTCTTTATAGTCTCCATTATTAATTGAACAAATTGCAAAAGATTCAGCAACACATATGTCCAAATTACTGCGTAATTATGCAGTGAAAAGAGACGACTTTTAGTCGTAAGTAGTGCTGAGCTAGTATGTCTCCTCCAACCAATAAGGTCACAAACACACGTCATCATACGTGTCATCATTCCGCGACGTTAACCGGCCGGATTGGCATGTGTTGCAATGTTAATATTTCATCATTGATATATAAACTATCAGACTGCGTGGTCGGTAGTAGTGGGTTTCAGTAGGCCTTTAAATAAAATAGTGAACATACAAGACAACTTGTCTTTTAGTAGTAAGTAAACAAACAAAGGCTCCTAATTTTTCTGCTGACTAATGCAGTAACATATTGTGTCATTTATCATTCTATTATTTTGTCAAAATTAATAAGGACAAGTGGTAGAAAATAAATTATTAATGTACTTGTTCATTTACTGTTAATATCTGCTTACTTTCTCTTTAAACATGTTCTATCTCCACTTCTGTTAAAATGTAATAATGACTTATTCTTCTGTTGTTTGATACTTTACATTAGTTTTGGATGATACCACAAATTTGGGTATCAGTTCGATACCAAGCAGTTACAGGATCATACATTGGTCATATTCAAAGTCCTCATGTGTCCAGGGACATATTTCCTGAGTTTATAAAGATAATCTACATAAAAAAAAAAAAAAAGATTTTGTGGTGCTAAAAAATATCGATATAATCATAGTAGTATCGGCTAGATATGCTCCAGTGCTTGGTATCATTACAGTGGATGTTAGGTGTAGATCCACCAATGGTGTTTGTTTTTAATGTAGTGTCCTGGAAGACTTGGTGCTGCAAGGAATTCTGGGAATTTGTTATGTAGTGTTTATGTGTCTCCCAAAATGTGTTTGTCATTGTTGCTTAGTGTGGTTTCACTGTATGGCACATGTTTATGACAGTGTTGGCGTTGTTCATACAGCCACCCTCACTGTGACATGTATGGCTGTTGACTCAGTATGAGCTTCATACACGTATGTGGTGTTGTCAAAGTTAAGATAATTGATGGTTAATGTTTGGGCATAGTAAAATCTTGGCTTTATTGACTATAGATCAGGGGTCACCAACACGGTGCCCGCGGGCACCAGGTCGGCCGTAAGGACCAGATGAGTCGCCCGCTGGCCTGTTCTAAAAATAGCTCAAAAAGCAGTACTTACCAGTGAGCTGCATCTATTTTTTTAATTTTATTTATTTACTAGCAAGCTGGTCTCGCTATGCTCGACATTTTTAATTCTAAAAGAGACAAAATTCAAACAGAATTTCAAAATCCAAAAAAATATTTTAAAGACTTGGTCTTCACTTGTTTACATTAGTTCAGTTCAATTTTAGGACTAGATAGAACAATCCCATGATACAAGATAACCTGAGTAGAGTGGAAATAATAGGCTACCTCCTACAGCGCTGCCTCAGAGCGGTTGTGGTGTTAGACCTGGTTGGGTGGGATTGCAAGATGGGGGGCAGAGAGGAGGAAGGGTAATGGTTGTCAGCTTCATTGGGGTCATCAGGTGGGCACCCTCCTTCACCGGCGTTTCAATGATAGGCCCACGACACCTCCAGAGGGCTCATCAGCAACACCTGCCGTCCCAGGTGAGCCCCCCTCTGCTTTTAACCATTATGTGATGTAGGTCTTACTACATCCCCAGATGGTGTCTCTCCTCTTCACCCACAGCCACCGACTGGCTGTCTCTGCTGCTCCTGAAAGGGCTTTGATGGTGTTTCGCAGGGTTTGGCCTCGAAATCCGATGTCCTTAAGCAGCCTGATTGTTGTCTGGCCCACAAAACCTCTGCAGCCAACTTCCACTGGGCAGACCTTGGCTTTCCATCCATTCTGCTCAGCATCAGCTGCCAGTTCAGTGTACTTAGGGCTTTTTGCGTTCGAATGCCTCCTCCACAGCAGCCTCCCAGGGAACCGTGAGTTCTATTATATACACAATACGCAGTGAGGAGGACCAGAGCATAATGTCTGGTCTGAGGTTTGACATGGCTATCTCTGAAGGAAAGCAGAGCTTTTGATCAAGATCCACCGCCATTTTCCAGTCACGAGCCCTTCCGAGCTGGCCTATGTTTGTTATATGGCCTTTGGTGGACTCTGCACCTTCTCGGATGAACTCTTTTGTGGCTGTAGGATGTACTTTTGGCGGGGGCAGGGCATTGATCTTCGCTCTTAAATAAATAAATTCATTTATTTTTTTTACTTTGCTTCTTATAACTTTCGGAAAGACAATTTTAGAGAAAAAAATACAACCTTAAAAATTGTTTTAGGATTTCAAACACATATACCTTTTTACCTTTTAAATTCCTTCCTCTTATTTCCAAACAAATTAAGTCAATGTTCAAGTATTTTTTAAATTTATTGTAAAGAATAACAAATACATTTTAATTTAATTCTTCATTTTAGCTTCTGTTTTTTCAACGAAGAATATTTGTTAAATATTTCTTCAAACTTATTATGATTAAAATTCAAAAAAATAATTCTGGCAAATCTAGAAAATCTGTAGAATCAAATTTAAATCTTATTTCAAAGTCTTTTGAATTTCTTTTAAAACTTTTGTTCTGGAAAATCTAGAAGAAATAATGATTTAGAAATATAGCTTGGTCCAATTTGTTATATATTATAACAAAGTGCAGATTGGATTTTAACGTATTTAGAACATGTCATCAAAATTCTAAAATTAATCGTAATCAGGAAAAATTACTAATGATGTTCCATAAATTCTTTTTTGAACTTTTTCAAAAAGATTCGAATTAGCTAGTTTTTGTCTTCATTTTTTTTCAATTGAATTTTGAATTTTTAAGTGTCAAAATTGAAGATAAACTGTTTCAAAATTTTATTTTCATTTTTTTTGGGTTTTCTCCTCTTTTAAACCGTTTAATTAAGTGTTTTTTCATCATTTATTCTCTATAAAAACTTTCCGTAAAAGGAAAAAAAATGTACGACGGAATGACAGACAGAAATACCCATATATATATATATATATATATATATATATATATATATATATATATATATATATATATATATATATATATATATAGATCTATATATAAATATAGGTCTATATATATATATATATATATATATATATATATTAATTTGTTAAAGGTAAATTGAGCAAATTGGTTATTTCTGGCAATTTATTTAAGTGTGTATCAAACTGGTAGACCTTCGCATTATTCAGTAACCAAGAAGTAGCTCATGGTTTCTAAAATTTTGGTGACCCCTGCTATATATAGATCATTCTTAACACATCCAATATAATGACTCTGGTGTTCTGTGGTATGTAGAGCAGTATGAGTATTTATCACTTGTCCTACAGGAATGATGCTTGAGATAAATATACTCTATTTATCGCCATGGACTCATGGATTAGTGATTTAGAAGTAGTTACAACACTGCGAATAGACATTAGCCACTAGATAGGTAATCCACAAAAATGTTTGTATGAAGACACGTCGAGTGGAGGACCGGTACTTTTTAGAAGCGGTATAGTACCGCATTAGTATCGCAGTACTATACTAATACTGGTATCCCGTACAACCCTACAAGGGATCCGAAAAAACAAACAAACATCAGTCTCACTTCCACTCTCTTGATCTCGCCCGCGTCAGTTCCATAGCACACAAAATGCTCCATGCTGCCAGCTGCAAAGGATTTCTTCCCGTCTGGAAGGTCTAGCCATAGCCGGTCTGTTTCCAGGTCTCCGGGGCCGATGATGATGACGTAGACCCTGGCAGTGGTGCTGGCATCGCGCTCAACCCCAGTGGATAAAGTGAAGTGATAGGGGATGACTTGAAAGAGGCAAACAGGAAAACATTTAACGGTTAACAGTTTTCATTTATTGCCTGCCGGCTGACACCATTGGGAATTGGCAGGATTCTCAGTTTTGTTGTTGGATTGGTCCTTGTTTTACGACGTTTCGTGACAGCAAAAATAATTCCCATAAATGATTAAAAGACTCCATATGACTGAAACAAGTTTTTTGAATATATCATTTTGGTAACACTTTAGTATGGAGAACATATTCACCATTAATTAGTTGCTTATCAACATGCAAATTAGTAACATATTGGTTCTTAATTAGTCATTATTAAAGGCCTACTGAAACCCACTACTACCGACACCGCAGTCTGATAGTTTATATATCATTGATGAAATATTAACATTGCAACACATGCCAATACGGCCGGTATTGGCAATTTTAAATTTCACGCGGAAGTATCATGCTAAAACGTCACGGGATGATGACGCGTATGCGTGACGTCACGCATTGTAGAGGACATTTATTTCCAGCACCGTTCCCAGCTCTAAATCCTCTGTTTTCATTGCATAATTCCACAGTATTATGGACTTCTGTGTTGCTGAATCTGGTCAATCTGTTCAATGAATAATGGAGACGTCAAAGAAGAAAGCTGTAGGTGGGAAGCGGTGTATTGCGGCTGCCTATAGCAACACAAACACAGCCGGTGTTTCATTGTTTACATTCCTGAAAGATGACAGTCAAGCTTTACTATGAAACAGAGATGTCAAGCGAACTCGGTTGGATTGGACCACACACACACAGTACAGTGTAATATGCAGCGATCATTTTGAAAGATCGTGTTTCGAAGAGGGTCCCTTGCGAAGGGCATAGATGGGCATCGCCACCACCCGTCGACTGGTGCTGAAGAAAGGTGCGGGGCCGACCTTCTGGTTGTACAGGTACGACCATATAATCTCACTAAAACACTAGTAACACAATAAGCAGATAAGGGATTTTCCAGAATTATCCTAGTAAATGTGTCTAATAACATTTGAATCGCTCCCACTGCCCTCGTTTTTTTTCTAGTCCTTCACTCTCACTTTTCTCATTCCCAAATCTTTCATCCTCGCACAAATTAATGGGGAAATCGTCGCTTTCTCAGTCCGAATAGTTCTCGCTGCCGGTGGCCATGATTGTAAACAATGTTCAGATGTGAGGAGCTCCACAGCCCGTGATGTCACGTGGATGTCGTCTGCTACTTCCGGCCAAAAGTTGCAAACTTTATCGTCGATGTTCTCTACTAAATCCTTTCAGCCAAAATATGGCAATATCGCAAAATTATCAAGTATGACACATAGAAGGGACCTGCTATCCCCGTTTGAATAAGAAAATCTCATTTCAGTAGGCCTTTAAGTAATTATTAATACCTTATTCTGCATGGCTTTATTATAACCCTAACCCTAACCCCCTAACCCTAACCCTAGCCAAATCACTTTAAATTATGTCTTTATTACTTAGAATATGTTCCCCATACTAAAGAGTTACTGTTAGAATAATTATTTCTAAATTATCACAAAAACGTTTGTATTACATTGTGTTCCTGACAAGAAGACAAAAGGCTGTCTTTGAAACCTACCAAGAATATAGCTCATAAAACTCCACTGGGACTTCAAAGCGGACAGATGGCGGGATATGCCCAACTTGCAGAGGAACTCTTTTTGAAGTATTTTACGAACTATTTCTGAACTATTATGGAACTCTCTTTGAACTATTTTATGGAACTCTTGTTGAACTATTTGACGAACTGTCTTCGAACTGTTCGGTAACCGAAGGCAACGCAGTTTACGACCCACTTCCCTCAGGAAGCAGCTGTGGGCAGGTGGGGGGAGAAAGTCAAATAAAGAAGTAGGAGTACAATCTTTTGGCAAAGCGTGGTGAAGGACTGCACAGAGAGTACAGTGGCCATGTCCCTCCTCAGATCTGAGTTCTAAATTGAATTCTGTCTCTGTTTGATTCCTTGCCTTTTGTCTTGTTTAATAAATGTCATCGGTGTTTGAACCTGAAAGTTTCCATAATTTCCCATACAATCTGATTAAATCGGATAAATCCATATAACTGACTGTGACTGGCCAAGTCACACTAAAGACTATAAAAACAGGACCCATTGCCTCCCTGCTTGGCACAAAGCATCAAGGGTTGGAATTGGGGGTTAAATCACCAAATGATTCCTGAGCGCGGCAAACGCTGCGGCCAACGCTACGGCCAACGCTGCGACTCACTGCTCACCTCACCTCCCAGGGATAGGGATGGGTCAAATGCAGAGGATAATTTCACCACACCTAGTGTGTGTGTGACGACCGTTGGGACTTTAACTTTAATCAATTAGTTTTTGAGTTCTCGCTTGACTCAATATACCGCCCCCTTTTGGTGTGATGTCATCTACAGAACTGGAGTGCATTTCCCTGTGTAGACAGTGTAAGTAAAGTCATATACAACTATTATTATTTTGATCACTGGATTGCTTTTTTTTTCTGTCGTCCTGGTCCATCACTTCAAAACTGATGTGGTTATCATCAAAAGCTACAAGTAAATACAATATCCACCATTTCCAGACTTCCCTGCTCTTCCATCTACTTTTTGCATGCTTTTTCTGTAGTTTTCAAGATGCTTGAGGAAAACAACAGTAGAAGAGGATTTGTGCTGCCAACTTCTGGTGGCCCTTACAAAAAAGGTGAGAAACAGGTCAACGCTGTACAGTACAAGAGTACAGTGTGTCCAGGCGTCTCTCCTCAATTGAGTTCAAATTTAATTTTGTCTCTGTTTAATCCTTTGCTTCTTGTCTTGTTTAATAGATGTCATCAGAATTTGAACCTGACACTTACTTGGACATTCCTCCGTCACTGCCACCTTCTTCTTTTTTTTCCTTTTGTTTGCATTCCTATCCAGACCCAGTTTGGCCTCAACCATCTTTTTGAAATTTGGGTCCGCGTTTCTTTCACCTTCGTATCCCTAAAGCAGAAACATTCCGATGTGATATTTACACCTAATTTTCCCCACGCCTGTACCGTGACAAACCTTCACAAAGAGGGTCCTCTCTAAGCGTTTGTCCTCCTTCTTCTTGGACAGCCAGCGCTCACACAGGAACATGTAGACCTCCTCTGTGTCCACATCCAGGACCTCCACTTGGTCCAGGTACCAGTCGGCCCCCATCATGGAGTTGTCGTGACGAATTCGGATCTTAAACACCTGGCCCAGGTCCACCGCTTCAATGGTGAATTTATCCACCTGAGACAAGGTTTTTAGCATGATGACATCTTTTTTTTGTTGGTATCACATCTTTGCTCATTTAATACCTCTCCTCTCTCAAACTTGTTCTTGTTGTTCTCAGATATTGCTAGTTTGCGCTCTCCTGTGTCACCAAGGTCTCCATACATTGTCAGAAAGACGTTGGCATCCGTGCCTGCTTTGTACATATCACCTGTGCGTACGGACACCTGGTAAGTGTGGGCTAGCATAGGAAAAGACATTAGTGATTATTACTGTAAAGAGATTGAGTGACATTTTCTTTTACGCTAGGTTGCTATAGAGGTATATGCTCACTTTCCAAAGCATCTTCAATCTCGGTTTCGGTCCGTTTCAGAGTGCCACCCCTGAGGAGTTTCTCTGTGATAATGTCAGATGGCACCAACTCCCTCACCGTCTCACCATCATCTTCTGATTTAGCCAGCCAACGCTCACACGGAAAAATAGTCGTCTCGGATCCCTGGAATTGAATCGGTCCAAGTGGGTAACTAAAATCCTTTAAAGCAGTGTTTTTCAACCACTGTGCCACGCCATGAGATACAGTCTCGTGTACTGTGGGAGATGATCTAATTTCACCTATTTGGGTTAAAAATATTGTTTGCAAACCAGTAATTATAGTCTGCAAATAATGTGTTGTTGTTGAGTGTCGGTGCTGTCTAGAGATCGACAGAGTAACCGTGTAATACTCTTCCATATCAGTAGGTGGCAGCCGGTAGCTAATTGCTGTGTAGATGTCGAAAACAGCGGGAGGCAGTGTGCAGGTAGAAAGGTGTCCAAGGCTTAAATCAAAAATAATCAAAAGGTGAATGCCTCTAAGAAAGGCATTGAAGCTTTGGGAAGGCTATGCAGAACGAAACTAAAACTGAACTGGCTACAAAGTAAACAAAAACAGAATGCTGGACGACAGCAAAGACTTACTGTGGAGCAAAAACGACGTCCACAATGTACATCCAAACATGACATGACAATCAAAAATTTCCCCACAAAGAAGGATAAAAACAACAGAAATATTCTTGATTGCTAAAACAAAGCAGGTGCAGGAATATCGACATGAAACTGCTATAGGAAAATACCAAAAAAAGAGGAAAAAGCCACCAAAATAGAAACGCAAGACAAGAACTAAAACATTAAACATAGGAAAAATAAAAATAAAAATATTAAAAAAAGGTCGTGACGGTAAACCTAGTTTGAAACAAGAGTTATAGTGATGCCTGCTTGGTTATGGTTTAACGTCAAATCCAAAAATTGCGATACTGAAACGACTCATTACTATCAACGGAGTTTGCTTTTTTAATGATTTCTGCTGATGGTGTGCCTCTGAATTTTTTCAATCCAAAAAAAGGGCCTTGTCTCAAAAAAGGTTGAAAAACACTGCTTTAAAGGCCCTGTAAGAGGGAAACATGTTTTATGATATTTTAACAATAATATGTGTACCTAGTGAGCCTGATCAAATGTGAGAAAAATCTATCATCTCTTTTACTTCACTTTAGAGAGAAACAATTGCTTGAATTCCAGGTGTTCACGGCATCCATAGTCCAAAGGTTTCAAACTCAAGGCCTTAGGGGTCAGACGGTCATCCATTGCATCATTCTTGCTAAATGTATTTGTCCTTTCAATTTTGACAGAAAAAATTGCATGTGCTTCATACAATTGCATAAATGTTAATATTGTATGTTAATGAAACAAAAAAAAAAATTCCCCTTATAGTTTTGTCTCGATACCAATATTTTGGTACCGGTACCAAAATTATTTCTATGCTTTTCTGTATTTTTCTAAATAAAGGGGAACACAAAAAATGCATTAGTGGCTTTATTTTAACAAAAAAATCTGTACATTAAACATATGTTTTTCATTGCAAGTTTTTCCTTAAATAAAATGGTGAACATATAAGACAACTTGTCTTTTAGTAGTAAGCAAACAAAGGCTCCTAATTTAGCTGCTGACATATGCAATAACATATTGTGTCATTTATCATTCTATTATTTTGTCAAAATGATTAAAGACAAGTGGTAACAAATGAATTATTAATCTATTTGTTTATTCACTTTCTCTTTTAACATGTTCTATCGCCACTTCTGTTAAAATGTAATAATCACATATTCTTCTGTATACTTTTGACCCAGCAGATTTGGTCACATTTCAGTAGACCCATAATAAATTCATAAAAGAACCAAACATCATGAATGTTTTTTGTGACCAACAAGTATGTGCTGCAATCACTCTATCACAAAAAATAAAGAGTTGTAGAAATTATTGGAAACTCAAGACAGCCATGACATTATGTTGTTTACAAGTGTATGTAAACTTTTGACCACGACTGTATATATAAACAGGTTGTTTTTGCTACCTTTCCTTTCCTCAGAAGACGTCGGATCTCCACTCGGTCGAGGTGCCACCCTGGGTTGTAGCCCCTGTTGTTGTGCCCCACTCGGATCTTCTCTATTATGTCGCCAACATCTTCCAACTGGCAGACAACACATAGCCTCGAGATACAGTACAGTAGACACTTTTGCACATAACTGAATGAAAACATGCCTACAAACTTCTGACAAACAGGGGCAAAATGTGGGTGCACTATGGGGCCTATTCTCGCATTTGGATTGAGTATTTTTTTTTTACACACTTGAAGTTAGGAATGTTTCGGTTATTGAAATTCCAGCTTGCGGACATGCCCGCCCCGCCTATGTTAAGCTCAAGTGCTTAAGTCTGGCCTCGTTACAAAGGAGTCGGCTTTTGCCATGACGCCTTTTTTGGCTATTTGAAAATCAATGAACATGGAGTGTTTGTAACACCTGTGCATGTTATTAAAATTACAATCTATGAAAAAGATTCCCGGCAGGCACAAGACATTCAAATAACATTAACAACTTGTTGAATTAGGTCCCGGCGTTGAGCAACTCAAACTTGACCTTTAATCAATGCTGGGTTCTGACGTTGATTTGACCATTGAATTTTGATCATTTTCCACCCGATACATTACAACACAAATACAATGTTGAAACAACATTCTTTTTCACAAAGTTGATTCAATCTCAGGATGTGACATTGATTTGACCATTGAAATTCGGTAATTTCCCAACGTTAGACACCAACATTGTCTCAATTTACAAATACAACTATTTTGCAAGGAGGTTTCAAAGTCAGTTTTAAAGGACATGTATGTAAAATCGACGTTGTGTCAATGTCTTGTGCCTGCTGGGTAACACATTCAATTTGAAAAGCCCCTATCAATCAAAGCAGTGCTTGTCATGTGGATATGTGTTGTCATGGTGATGTCGTGTGTATGCACGCGCGACAGTGTCTTTATCTTAGCTGGATGTGAATGTTAACACTTTAGTATGGGGAACATATGAACCATTAATTATTTGCTTATTAACATAGGGGTTAGGGTTGGGGTTGGGGTCGGGGTCAGGGTCAGGGTTAGGGTGATGGTTGGGGTTAGGGTTAGGGAAGACTCTTAGTTAATGGCCAACTAATTGTATAATAAGGCTATGCAGAATAAGGCATTAATAAGTATTTAACAAATACTTAAGTACTTAATAGTTACTAATTAACAGCCAATATTTTACAAATTTCCATGTTAATAAGCAACTAATTAATGGTTCATATGTTCCCCATTCTAAAGTGCTACCATGTGAATAATAATCCTGAGATAAAACTTTGCTTCACTTGTTATTAGAACCAATCTGATCAAGTTAAGAGTTCTGTTTAGTACTAATATTTGTGAAACCATGACATGTTAGGGGGGCTTGCAAGGACAGAAGTGTGTGTGAGCAAGTCGGGGAGTGACAGCTGACAGTTTGACATTCCATCCATCCATTTTCTACCGCTTGTCCCTCTCGGGGTCGCAGGGGGGGTTGGGGCCCATCCCAGCTGCATTCGGGCGGTAGGCGGGGTACACCCTCATCGCAGGGCCAACACCGATAGACAGACAACATTCACACTCACATTCACACACTAGGGCCAATTTAGTGTTGCCAGTCAACCTATCCCCAGGTCACGTCTTCAACTATCAAAATCAATCGACTCAATTGATTACAAATCTATAAAAGTTTTCTGTAGGTTGCTACATTTTTACGAATCCTATGTGTTCAATAACACGTTCAAATAATCACAAAATTCAACGACGGCCGAAATCGGTCCAGCCGAAATCATTGCGTAACCCTTATGCTAATGTCCCAAGATGTCCTTGCATTGTATACCTTTTTTCCTTTTTGCCTGATTTTCAACAATTAAGAGCCTGACTATATATATATATATATATATATGTATATATATATGTGTATATATATATATATATATATATACACTATATATATATATATATCCATTCATCCATTTTCATTCGCTTATCTGAGGTTGGGTCGCGGGGGCAGCAGCCTAAGCAGGGAAGTCCAGACTTCCCTCTCCCCCAGCCACTTTGTCCAGCTCTTCCCGGTGGATCCCGATGCATTCCCAAGCCAGCTGGGAGACATAGTCTTCCCAACGTGTACTGGGCCTTCCCTGTGGCCTCCTACCGGTCGGACATGCCCTAAATACCTCCCTGGGGTGGCATTCGGGTGTTATTGTCATGCCCGAACCACCTCATCTGTCTCCTCTCGATGTGGAGAAGCAGTGAATTTACTTTGAGCTCCTCCTGGATGACAGAGCTTCTCACCCTATCTCTTGAGAAGAGCCCCGACACCCAGCGGAGGAAGCTCATTTTGGCCGCTTGTACCCGTGATCTTGTCCTTTTGGTCATAACCCAAAGCTCATGACCATGGGTGAGGATGGGAACGTAGATCGACTGGTAAATTGAGACTTAACCCTGCATCCACCAAACCAGATACCCTCAACTCCCTGACAGCGCCTAGAAATTCTATCTATAAAAGTTATGAACAGAATCGGTGACAAAGGGCAGCCTTGGTGGAGTCAAACCCTCACTGGAAAAGGGTCCGACTTACTGCCGGCAATGGGGACCAAGCTCTGACACTGATCATACAGGGAGCGGACCGCCACAATCAGACAGTCCGTTATCCCATACTCTCTGAGCACTCCCCACAGGACTTACCGGGGTACACGGTCGAATGCCTTCTCCAATTCCACAAAGCAAACTCCCATGCACCCTCAAGGACCCTGCCAAGAGTATAGAGCTGGGCCACCGTTCCTCGACCAGGACGAAAACCACACTGTAACTCCTGAATCCGGGGTTTGACTATCCGGCGTAGCCTCCTCTCCAGTACACCTGAATAGACCTTACTGGGAAGACTGAGGAGTGTGATCCCACGATAGTTGGAACACACCCTCCAGTTCCCCTTCTTAAATTAATCAATGTCAATCAATGTTTCTTTATATAGCCCTAAATCACAAGTGTCTCAAAGGGTTGCACAAGCCACAACGACATCCTTGGTTCAGATTCCACATAAGGGTAAGGAAAAACTTATAACCCAGTGGGATGTCAATGCGAATGACTATAAAGAGAGGAACCACCACCCCGGTCTGCCAATCCAGAGGTACCGCCCCAGATGTCCACGCGATGCTGCAGAGTCTTGTCAACCAAGACAGCTCCACAGCATCCAGAGCTTTAGGAACTCTTGGCAGATCTCATTCACCCCCGGGGCCTTGCCACCGAGGAGCTTTTTAACTACCTCGGCAACCTTAGCCCCAGAAATGGGAGAGCCCACCACAGATTCTCCAGGAACTGCTTCCTCATAGGAAGACGTTTTGGTAGGATTGAGGAGGTCTCGAAGTATTCCCTCCACGGATCCACAACATCCGCAGAACACCATCCCCACCATACAGGGTGTTGACATTGTACTGTTTCCCCTTCTTGAGGCGGCTATTGGTGGTCCAGAATCACTTCGAAGCCGTCTGGAAGTCGTTTTCCATGGCGTCCCCGAACTCCTCTCATGTCAGAGTTTTTGCCTCCACAACCGCTGAAGCTGCACACCGCTTGGCCTGTCGATACCTGTCTGCTCTCTCCAGAGTCCTATGAGCCAAAAGGGCTCGATAGGACTCTTTCTTTAGCTTGACTGCATCCCTCACCGCTGGTGTCCACCAGCGGGTTTTAGGATGACCGCTACAACAGCCATCAACCACCTTGCGGCTACAACTCCAATCGGCCACCTCGACAATAGAAGTATGGAACATCGTCCACTTGGACTAAATGTCCAGTGCCTTCTTTGTGACATGTTCAAAGTTCTTCCGGAGGCGGGAATTGAAACTCTCTCTGACAGGAGACTCTGCTAGGCGTTCCCAGCAAACCCTCATAATGCGTTTGGGCACGCCAGGTTTGTCCGGCTTCCCCCACAACCATCGCAGCCAACTCACCATTAGGTGATAATCGGTACAAAGCTCCACCCCTTTCTTCACCCTAGTATCCAAGTCATGAGGCCGCAAATCCGATGACACAACTACAAAGTCGATCATGCAACTGCGGCCTAGGGTGTACTGGTGCCAAGTGCACATATGGACACCCTTATGTTTGAACATGGTGTTTGTTATGGACAAACTGTGACGAGCACAAAAGTCCAATAACAAAACACCACTTGGGTTCAGATCCGGGCGGCCATTCTTCCCAATCACACCTCTCCAGGTTTTACTGTAGTTGCCAATATGAGCGTTG
This sequence comes from Nerophis ophidion, assembly GCF_033978795.1. Taxonomy (NCBI): domain Eukaryota; kingdom Metazoa; phylum Chordata; class Actinopteri; order Syngnathiformes; family Syngnathidae; genus Nerophis; species Nerophis ophidion. Next base: position 24,156,799 of record NC_084611.1, on the reverse strand, counting down.
AAGTCCCCCAGTAGAACGAGGGAATCACCCGGGGGAGCAATCTCCAGTACTCCCTCGAGTGCATCCAAGAAGGGTGGGTAATCTGAGATGCTGTTTGGGGCATAAGCGCAAACAACAGTGTGGAGGGAAACTACCCTCTCGTCTACTGGGTTGAACTCCAATGTGGAGGCTTTGAGCCGGGGGGCAAGAAGAATTTCCACCCCAGCCCATCACCTCTCACTGCTGGCATTGCCAGAGTGGAAGAGAGTCCAGCCCCTCTCGAGAGAACTGGTTCCAGACTCCTTGCTGTTCGTCGAAGTGAGTCCGACTATATCTAGCCGGAACTTCTCCACCTCGCACACTAGCTCAGACCCATAATACATTTACAAAAGAACCAAACTTCATGAATGTTTTTTGTGACCAACAATTATGTGCTCCAATCACTCTATCACAAAAGAATAAGAGTTGGAGAAATTATTGTAAACTCAAGACAGCCATGACATTATGTTCTTTTCAAGTGTATGTAAACTTTTGACCACAACTGTATGCTTCGCTTCCATCGCACTCATTATAGTTCTTTTGTCTGAATGAAGCCGGCATTCTGTTGTTCTCTCCCATCGATGCTTTTTAAACATTTTTGTCATTTTAATTTGTGAAGCAAATACGCACTATTCTCTTCATTCGAGTTGTTTCTATGTTTTGATTGATTGGGATCTGCCTCCAGATTGAGACTGGCGCATGTGCGATACGAGGATGCTTATTTTGAGCAATATCATTGTTTGAGAAGTCAGACTAAATAAGTGCATGGAAACGATTATTGAATGATTAAGGAAAAAGAGACCTGGATGGGGTGTGGAGGGTACCTGTATGATGTGTTTGCATACCCCTTAAAAAGGAGGTAGTTGCGCCCCTGCATTCATATGTTGCACAGTTTTACGCTACCTCCACTATGAACATGTCTTCAGCTCCCCTCTCAAAGAACAGTCGCCTCTCCCTCTTGTTGACACACAGGTGTTTCTGCAGCGTGCACACGCCTTTGCGGCCATACAAAACGATAAACACATCCGCATCTGTTCCTGCGCCGAAAACATCGCTGGTGCAGATCTTCAACTCGTAGGGCACAACTGAAAGGCCAAAGTGAAATGGAGAAACAATGTATAAACATATACATTGAAGCGTATTCACTCAGCTGCACAATCTGAAGCAGGGATGTCAAACTCATCTTAGATGGGTGGCCACATGGAGAAAAATCTACTCCCAAGTGGACCGGACTTGTGAAATCACGGCACGATAACTTGAAAATAAAGACAACTTCAGATTGTTTTCTTTGTTTAGAAATAGAACAAGCACATTCTGAAAATGTACAAAACATAATGTTGTTGTTGTTTTTTTTAAACTTACATGTTGCGGCTAATAGCATTCTGTCTTTATTTGTCGTTATTTATACTTTCTGAATTAATGATGTGGTAATGTTCATCAGTCAACTCATTGGTGTTAATTCTCAATCTATCAATACAAAAAAAATACAAAAATCTAATTACAGGATGTTATTTATGTAGTTTGATCATTTTCCTATTAACGTGGTTTATTTTTTTTCCCATTAGTAGCGTAATCTACATTATTACTAAATAATTGCTATTGTGACATCTAGTGGACACATTGAGAACAGCAGTTTCTTTCATTCAAAAATGTTGGCTCATTTTTATACTTATCAAACTCATCCTGTGGGTTGGATAAAACCTGTTTACAATCCAATCCAATACAATCCAATCCAATCCACTTTATTTATATCCATTGCTTTCGTCCTCTCCAAGGTTCTCATAGTCATCATTGTCACCGACGTCCCACTGGGTCATCATTGTCACTGACGTCCCACTGGGTGTGAGTTTTCCTTGCCCTTATGTGGGCCTACCGAGGATGTGGTAGTGGTTTGTGCAGCCCTTTGAGACACTAGTGATTTAGGGCTATATAAGTAAACATTGATTGATTGATTATATAACACATTTAAACAACAAGAACGTTTCCAAAGTGCTGCACAGCCATGTTAAAAACAATATTAAAAAAACAATATTATGCTCCACCAATGACTGAATAAAACCAAAAAATAAATAAATATAAAACCAATATAAAAAAATACAAAAATAAATATGATTAAAAACTATTTTAAAGGGTAAAATCAATTAATCGGGGCCTTACGTTTGACACGCCTGATCTAAAGAGTTCAAATTTAAAAGCGACAGTCTAGTCTGTCTTTTTAAAGATAATAATGCTCATGAGAGCTCTCAACTCTCAGTATGGTAGCATGTTATTCTGATCATTTTAAAAACATTATTTTCCCAATATACTGCGTTAAGGTAATGATGACTGATAGGTGGGTAGATGGATAGGAGCAGTACACCTTATCAATACTAAGGCTATGTCTACACTAAGCCGGATAACCCCTTAAATGAATAATTATTTTTTAGCTTAAGCCTCGTTTCAGCCACACTAAACCATTGTTTAAGGCACCCTCCTCTGACAATTTTTTACTCGGGTAAGTGCGCCGTGTATTTGTCTTAGCTTTGTATGGACTCATTGATTGTTGACAAACTAAGTTCGGAGAAGAAGTGTTGCCAGAAAGACCGCGTCCCACACAGGAAGCGACATCAGAAAGAACGTGCCACAGCCAGCTTCATAACAACCCATTTGGTAACTCGGCGGCAACCACTAGAAAGATGGAAGCGAGTCATCCAGACATGCCCGTGTTTCTCCTTCTTGAACATGTACAGGCGCTTTTGGAAATCACACATCAATACCTTCAGACAGGCCTGGGCAATTATTAAAACAAAAAAAAATTGTCTGGGGCCCGGATATTTGTTTTTAGGAACACTCACACCTCACAATAATTGTTTGCTCTTTATTTTGTAGCTCCCATGCTAGCTCTTTTAGTTGTTTACCTTAAGTGCTATGAGCACGTTTTTCTTTGTTCTGTCTGATTTATTTCTTAATAAATAATTTTTCCTAATTGCACGCTGTGTCCGAAGCCTGTCTGCATTCCTGGCAGAACGAAATCCGCACCACGCTGCGACCCGGTCGTTACAATAATTTCTGATTGAATGCTAAAAACTTTATGACGGACCGCCTTAAAAAATGTAATGGAATTTTATTTTTTTCTATGAACGATAAAACACTGAATATTGACAAAATATGAATGTCATACCCCCTTTCGATCGACATAGTTTACAATCAGGTGAAACGCAACAAAAATGCAACAAAGAGTGAAATATGAACGCGAAGGGTACAAAATAAACACACCTACAATCTGATTTATCTAATATATCACTAAGATTTAGAACTTTGTTGTGAAAATCTCCTTCCGTTGTCCGTGGAAACGCTTTCCGCCCACACTGCTTGGTGCCTCGTCTGAGCTTTTGTGACGTAGATTACCATAGTAACTAATTACATGACCACAGTAACTAATTAAATTACTATAGTAACTAATTAGATTACCATATTAACTGGTACATCATGCAAAAGAGCAGATTCAAACCATTGAAAGACTTAGTATAGTTGAAGACTTACGGTCATTAGAAAACATCACCACACATCATAATGGCAGCTACACTTTACATCTTAAACATCTAAAACAATTGTTTGGGAATGTCAGGCAGGCCAGATTGAAAAGCTTTACGGGCCGCATGTGGCCCTTGGGCCTTAATTTGTATAGGTCTGCCTTAAGAGAAGGAAACGGGCGATTGCAGCTATTTGGGATAAAACACACCTCAGACAGCAACATAGCAATGTTGAGCGACGGTTTTGGATAAGCCCTGGAAGAATGCCGGCCTGGTGGGATATGTCTGTCAACGAGTGTGTTGTGTCGGAGAAGCGGCAAGAGAACTTTCAAAGGTCCAGGTCAGCTGTGATTCTACTTAGTGAAAAACTTTGTTCATTTGTCGAGGGAGAGACAACGACAATGCGGGCTCCCGAAAAATAGCGAATGTATTTGGACTGGAAAAGCAGACTATTACTACTAATTGTCCGCAATGTATGTCGAGCGTCTAGTTTTGTACTCCATAACTATTGTGAAGCCGTGGAGTGGTTGCGGGCGTCAAGTATGACCGCCAATTTCAGCCTACAAGCACAGTGTCCTGTTGTTGGTTGTTGTAAAATGTTCTTTATCAAATTGTTTACTTTCACACATCCATTAAAGATATGATTTATGTATGATGGCTCAGGTGTGATTCACTACATTAGTCTAACAGCTGCTGATGGCGAGGCAAGCAGGCATTAGTCTACATTGAAACACAGTGAAAGAATACACTTTTAGGTCAGAGGTGACTATGACGCACACTTTTTTTTCGAGCATGCATACCATGTGGCGGACGGAGGGGCAAGGGGGTCTAAACAGTGGCATTGTTGTGTGTGGACACGGATAAGGTTAGGTAGGTTTTACCCCGGATAACCTTATTTGGCTATGGCTATGTCTACACTGAGCCGAATAACCCCTTAAATGAATAATTATTTAGCCTAAGCACCGTTTCAGCAACACAAAACCAGCGTTTAAGTTCCGCCTCCTCGGACAGTTTTTTAAACGGGTAAGTGCGCCGTGTATTTCTTGAATCGCCGGCTCTTAGCTTTGTATGGACTCATCAATCGTTTACAGGAAGTGACACCCGAAAGAACACGCGACGGCCACCTTCGTAATAAAGCGGTTTCGTAACTTGGAGATAACCACTGGGAATATGAAGGCGAGTCATCCAGACATGCCCGTGTTTCTCCTTTCGTCTGTACAGACGCTTGTGGAAATCACACATGAATACCTTAAGAGAAAGCGATTGCAGCTATTTGGGATACAACACTTCTCAGACGGCCAGAGAACTTTCGAAGGTCCAGGTCGGCTGTGATTCTTCTTACCGAAAACTTCATTCATTTGTCGAGAGTCAACGAGAATGCGGGTTCCGTGGATGTGATACAAAAAAAGGTAGCGTGTGCTTTGTATTTGTCACACCTGGGTGAAATCTGGTCTGGGTTTCATCTGGTTTCATGTTTTGTCATTTCCTGTTTTATTTTGAAATACGGACTCTCCCTCTTGTTTCAGATAACTTGCCCTTCCTCCTGTTCCTCTGGTCTGACGTCTTTCCTGATTGCCTGATTGTGTCCAACTGTCACCCACCCTCATGTGTATAAATTGCTCGTCTTCCTTCTGTCCTGTGCCAGACTGTTTTCGTACCTTTTGTGCAAACCTCCAGCGATCCATGTTCACAGCCATTGCCACGCTTTTTGTACCCTTTTTGTCAGGTAAGAGTAGGTGTTTAGCATTGCCTCCCTTGGAGCGCCTTTTTGTCATATTTTGCATATTGTTCTCTTTGCAGCCTTTTTCCCTCCGCAGCTGGAGCGTTGTGAGTTCATTGAGATTTAGTTAGTTTTTAGTTGAGGTAAGCTTGGCTTTTGATAGCCTGTTAAAGGCCTACTGAAATGAGATGTTCTTATTCAAACAGGGATAGCAGGTCCATTCTATGTGTCATACTTGATCATTTTGCGATATTGCCATATTTTTGCCGAAAGGATTTAGTAGAGAACATCGACGATAAAGTTTGCAACTTTTGGTCGCTAATAAAAAAGCCTTGCCTTTACCGGAAGTATGTGCGCATGACGTCACCGGTGTGAGGGCTCCTCACATCCTCACATTATTATAATCAACACCACCAGCAGTAAGAGCAATTCGGACAGAGAAAGCGACAATTTTCCCATTAAATTGAGCGAGGATGAAAGATTCGTGGATGAGAATATTGATAATGAAGGACTAGAAAAAAAATAAAATAATAAAATAAAAAGCGACGGCTCCGGTCGGCGGCAGTGTGAGCGTTTCAGATGTTATTAGACACATTTACCAGGATAATTCTGGAAAATCCCTTATCTGCTTATTGTTTTAATAGTGTTCTAGTGAGATTGTAAAGACATACCTCAAAGTCGGATGGCTGCGGTGAACCCGCCAGTGTCTCAGAGAGAAGCCGAGGAGCTAAGCTCACAGCTGCCTTTTAAACAGCTACTTCAGGAGGACTCATAATCCACTGATGTCTCCGGTAAGATATATATCACAATTTTCCCATCAAAAAACACACTGGTTGTCGTAGACAAACAGGTTCGCTTGACCGCTCTGTGTTAACGCTTCACAACAAACAAAGAAACACCGGCTGTGTCTTGGTGCTAAAGACAGCTGCAATCCACCGCTTTCCACCAACAGCATTGTTCTTTATAGTCTCCATTATTAATTGAACAAATTTCAAAAGATTCAGCAACACAGATTACTGTGTAATTCTGCGATGAAAAGAGACGACTTTTAGCCGTAAGTGATGCTGAGCTAGTATGTCCCCTCCAACCAATAACGTCACAAACACGCGTCATCATACGCGTCATTTCGCGACGTTTTCAACAAAAAACTCAGTGGGAAATTCAAAATTATAATTTAGTAAACTAAACCGGCCGTATTGGCATGTGTTGCAATGTTAATATTTCATCATTGATATATAAACTATCAGCCTGTGTGGTCTGTAGTAGTGGGTTTCAGTAGGCCTTTAAGATTCTCCCTTTTTGGACCCTTTCCCTTGTTTGAAATAAATCTTTGTTTTCAAACTCCTGCATCTGTGTCCAGAGTCCTGTTCAAGTTGTGACAGTATTACCTGGCCGTCGAGGGAAGACTACAGAGAACAGCGAATGCATTTGAACCGGCAAAGCAGACTATATCAGTTATTGTCCGCCATGTATGTCGCGGACTCAACTTGGAGGTCCAGAGTCTATAAAGTCACTAAAAACAAATGGACAATGAAGGTGAAGCCAAAAAAGTGAGGAGTGTCCTGACCAGATGTCGAGATCTCTAGTTTGATTGATGTAAAATGTTCTTTATCACATTGTTTGTGTCTAATAAGAATCGTATTCATTTATGATGTCTCATGTCTCAGGTGTGATTCACTACAATAGGGCCCCACAGCACACTGGATTCCAAGTAATTGAAATACCACAACACTCTATGTTGTTCAGATAAGTAACATTTAAGAACTTGCACACAAAGCTACACTGGAGGTGACTATGACGTGCGCATTTTCCGCGCATGCGTACTAGGTCGCGTTGCGCCGGCGGACGGAGTGGGGCAGGAGGTCTTAAACGGTGGCATTGTTGTGTGTGGACAGTAGAGATGCACGGATAGGCAATAATATCATCCGCAACCGCATCACTAAAGTCGTCATCCACCCGCCATGCACCCGAACCAAAATTTAATCAGAACCGCAACCGCCCGCCCGTTGTTATATATCCGGAGTTGGCAACCTTTACCACTAAAAGAGCTAGTATGACCCATGTCGCAAAGTAAAGAAGGTAATGGGAGCCGCCAACGTTCTCGCGAATATCCGATGGTGCACATTCAGATAACGGGAATAAGGGTGTGCTGTGAAGCCATTGCCTTTGACATCTTCAACAACATGTACGAACCGTTTGCCAATCCAGCAACATGTTGTATGCAGCTTCCGCAGATACACGTACAAGATTGAAGGGCATACTGGGTGATACAGAGTACACTAATGGTTGTGATATAAACAATTTTAACACTCTTACTAATATGCGCCACGCTGTGAAGCCACACCAAACAAGAATGACAAACACATTTTGGGAGAGCATCCTCACAGTAACACAACATAAACGCAACACAACAAATACCCAGAATCCTTTGCACCCATGACAATTATTGAATATACTTTACACCCCCGGGGCCCCAACCCCGTCCACCTTACCGCCGCACGGGGTGGCGGGGTTTGCTGTTAGTGGGGTGTATAATATAGTCAAGTAAATTGAACATGTTGTAGAAGGCGTCAAAGGCAAAGACTTCGTAGCACGCCCTAATACTTATTAATTGGGTGACTGGCGGCAGACATACTTGAGAATGTTTACGTCAACTAGTGTCTTCTTCACTTTGTGACACGGGTCAAAAATAGCTCTTAGAACGGTAAAAGTTACCGATCTCTGAACCATGTATATCATATATTTCCAAATGGTTCAACCGCAACCCGCCCGAATCTATTTAAAATCTATTTTTTCGTCATGTCACCCGACCGACCCGCGGTTTATCCGCGGACTCCGCGGATGAGACCGCAAACCGCGCATCTATAGTGGACAGGCATAAGGTTAGGTGGGATTTATCCTGGATAACCTTATCCGTCTTAGTGTAAACAAGTCCTTAGAACTGCAAATTGCACCACTGTAGTGGTGAGAGTAAAAATTCAAGTCTCCATTTAACACTGGTATCGAGCAGCGTCAAGGACCATTCCCCTAAACTAAGTACCGGCAACACTGCTAATGTCACTTCATGATCTCATTAACACTTTCCTGATGAGGACTCACATGGCGTGTACAGCTCAGTCTGTAACTCAGCGGGATAAAGATCCCTCACAATGGCGCCGTCATCCTCGCCTCTGTCCAACCAGCGCCCACAAGGGAAGCGTAGCCTCAGACCCTGTGAGGGGGCGTCGATTTCAACCCAGTCCAAGAACCAACCAGGTGAGCCCCCTGTTAGAAAAAAATACACACTTTTTGTTATCCTGCTTACTTTTCAAGACAAACAACAGATAGGGGATCTATGGGTCTTTTAAGGCAGCCGGATCTTGCAGACTGGCTCATTAATTTTCTTTTTCGATAGTTAATGTATGAACAATCTCTGGTAGCAGTTATAAGTAATGATTTGGATCAAAATAATTCAAATGTATATATTGTTAAAAAAAAAAAAATCTGTAGATTTTAGGGTAAAAAACTGGCAGCTCAGTCGCCAGAGTTTTATTGTAAAATGTACAATGTTTTCAAACCAAAGTAGTGTTAAATTGAAAAACAGTACACGTTTTTTTAATAGAAAAATCCTTGTGCCAGGTTTTTATCACTGTAAAATTAATTTCCTTTTTTTTAAATTTTTTTTACAGTGTGCCATATTAATTTTATTTCGCTTGTGTTTTCATTGTAAGCATTCCATATCACTGTGCTTTGACAGTATTTTCAAGATAATCTTACTCATCTTACCATATAAAAAATATCACTTTCTTCATTAAGTATTATTTATTTATTTATTTTTATTGTTATTACGTTGGGTTGATTGGCAACACTAAAATTGGCCATAGTGTGTGAATGTGAGTGTGAATGTTGTCTATCTGTGTTGACCGTGTGATGAAGTGATGACTTGTCCAGGGTGTACACCGCCTTCCGCCCGATTGTAGCTGAGATGGGCTCCAGCGCCCCCCACCAGCCCGGAGGGAATAAGCAGTACAAAATGGATGGATGGACGGATGGATACTTATGGAGTATATTGTGAATAAATTGAGAACAGGAAGTGAACAAAAGTTTTAGCAACGGCTATGTAAAGGAAAAGGGGTAGGAATAAATAAGCTCTGCTTCTTCCTACTCCTTTTCGAACATGTTGAGTAGAGAAACTGGAAATTGTGATGTATCATGTTGTATGCATACATGTACGAAATAAACTCAAACTAAACTCAACTCAGAAAAATCATTATTTAAAATTTTTCCTGAGCTAAAGAAACCTTTGTAAGCACAATAAAAAAGCCCACACGCTACAGCAGTGGTTCTCAACCTTTTTTCAGTGAATTTTTTTTTTATTCAAGTACCCCCTAATCAGAGCAAAGCATTTTTGGAGGAAAAAAAAGAGATAAAGAAGTAAAATACAGCAATATGTCATCAGTTTCTGATTTATTAAATTGTATAACAGTGCAAAATATTGCTCATTTTTAGTGGTCTTCCTTGAACTATTTGGAAAAAAAGATATAAAAGTAACTAAAAACTTGTTGAAAAATAAACAACTGATTCAATTATTAATAAAGATTTCTACACATAGAAGTAATCGGACTGGACACTGGCCGAGAGTGGAGTCGGCTGTCTTGGTTGCCTTGTTGGGTCTGCTTCTGTCTCTGGCCATGCTCCCTCCACCCCAGCAGACGATGGCGTGGAACACCACAGAGGCCACCACAGTGGATATGTTTATTTTACTTTTTATTCATAGCTGTATGTAGAAGTGTCTGGTTGTATCTGCTGCTTTAATGTCTTTAATGTCCTCTGTGTTCTTTGATGTTTGATTTTTCCCCTCTTACACACATGGAAGAGAGATGTGTACTATGGCTATGAGCTGTTTTTTTTTTTTGTTTTTTTTTGTTTTTTCCCCTTGGCCTGCACCCCCACTCCAGGGCCTAGGCTAAGACCGATTTTTTAATTTTATTTTAATCTTCTATTTTTTTTCTTCCCCACCCCCCACCCCCCTTGTTTACCTGTATGTAATCTTTTTTGTAAGGGGCGCTGGAAGCCGGCAGACCCGTCAGCGATCCTGTTCTGTCTCCCTGTAATGTTTGTCTGATTTTGAATGGGATTGTGCTGAAAATTGTAATTTTCCTGAAGTAACTCTCCTGACGGAATAAATAAAGTACTATCTATCTATCTATCTAATCATCAACTTAAAGTGCCCTCTTTGGGGATTGTAATAGAGATCCATCTGGATTCATGAACTTAATTCTAAACATTTTTTCACAAAAAAAGAATATTTTAAACATAAACAATATTTATGGAACATATCCACAAAAAATCTAGCTGTCAACACTGAAAATTGCATTGTTGCATTTCTTTTCACAGTTTATGAACTTACATTCATATTTTGTTCAATAAAAAGGATTTTTGAATTGTTGCTATCTTTAGAATATTAAAAAAAAAAAAATCATGTACCCCTTGGCATACCTTCAAGTACCCCCAGGTGTACGCGTACCCCCATTTGAGAACCACTGCGCTACAGCATGAGAACAACTTTACTGAAACATTTTCAACACTGCAACATTTTAACTACACAAATAAAAGAAACAGAAAAAAAAAAACTTCAATATGTATGAAAAAAATAAAAATAAAAATTTTCGACAGTGAACACATTAAATGTGAATGTAAACTTGTATTTCCCTGTCTGTAAATTGTAAATGCAATTAAGTCTTGATATGTTTCCTTTGATTATGTCTTAAGTTGTGTGTTTTTTTTCTTCTTCTTTTTTGTCATTGTCGTTCGAGTCCGAATATTAGGGCAGACTGAGCAATTTTCATATAAAAAAACAAATGGCTCACAACTGCGAATCGGGTGTTGCCGTTCAAAAGACTCGACTTGTTCACAAAAGTCACATCTTCAATGCACACTTTTTTTTAATCTCCCCACCTGAGTTGTCGTGACCAACTCTAAGCTTTTCCAGCTCGCCCAAATCCACAGCCTCCACAGTGAACTCATTGATCATCCCTTGTTCGAACTTGTTCTTATAGCTCTTACAGGCCTTCAGGTTGATGGTTCCTGTGTGGTCAACATCAAACTGAAATGAATAGGAACTTCATACAAAATTGAAGGAAGCTCAGGCTTTTTCTTACCTGTGTCATCATTTTCTCCAAATAATACGGCATAGACATTAGCGTCAGTTCCCGCATACTTTTTGTCTCCGGTCTTTACTTTAATGGTATACGTAGTGGACATGGCTGAAACACAAATGTAAGCTTTTTTAGTGCTACTATACAACCTGCTTGCTACTTGAATAAATAATTGAACATGGCTCCCTTTGATCTTTTCCCGCAACAACAACATGAAGCAGCATTTCAAATGTGTTACATTTCTGTTCCAGCCCCAAAGTGGCACCGCCGCCTCCATCCTCATCCTCATCTTTCTTCATGAAGGCCTCATCCACAGGAACCAGCTCTCTTGCTATCTGGCCGTCATCCTCATCCACTGCCAGCCAGCGGTTACAAGGGAAGTAGTATCTAAAAGATCCCAAAATACACTTTCAATCACTAAGGGCCCTATTTCCCCTTTCATAGTTTTGATAGCTTTCTGGAAGCCTTTTTTATAATTTTATCACACGCACTTTATCATTGTATCATATACTTTCTTGTATTCTTGAATCATAGTCAGAATAATTCTATCTAAATTATCACAATAGTTTGTGTTGAAATAAGTTCCTGGCAAGAAGACAAAAGCTGTCTTTGAACCTTCCAAGAAGAAGGCTTGCAAAACTCCACTGTGTAAGGGGGGGAAGCAACATGAAGGTGTTTCTGTTTCATTCATGTATTGTAATCAACAGAAAGATATTGTTTTTACCCAAGAACTACAAAGTGGAGAGAAAGCAGTATCAGCCCAAGTTCCAGACAACCTCTTTTTGAACTCTTTTACAAACCTTTTTTTGAACTCTTTTATGACCTCTTTTTTTTTTTAACTCTTTTACGACCCCGTCCCTTTGGAAGCAGCTGTTGCCATGTGGTCACGGAAGGTCCAAATAAAGGGAGGAGGCGTGCAATCTTTTCGTAGAGAGTAATGACACTGTAGAAGTGTACACATGTATATGTTTCTCCTCATTGAACCACATTGAATTATGTCTCTGTTTGATTCTTTACTTCTTGTCCTGTTTAATAGATGTCGTCAGTGTTTGAACCTGACAATCATATACCAAGTTTTAGCGACATTGTTATTATAAGCGCTAATGCCAAGGAACTACTTTTGATTTTGATGGGTCCTGGTTAGCGCCTAGCATGACAGCTCCCTCCATCAGCGTGTGAATGTGGAAATAGTGTTAAAGCGCTTTGAGTACCTTAAAGTTAGAAAAGCGCTTTACAAGTACAACCCATTTATCATTTACTTTTAGCCGCGCTGTGATCACAGAGAGGTAACTGGCTAATGCAGCTACTGACATACTGAGCCGGTTAGCTTTTGCATCGCCTGTGAGTTGCTAAATGTTAATTCTAGATTAAAGATCATGCCTCTGCATCTTGTCTTTGCAGTCTATTGAAATGAATATAAGTTGAAAAGGATTTGCAAATCATTGTATTCTGTTTTTATTTTTGATTACCCAACACGCCAATTTCACTGGTTTTGGGTTTTGTAGATAGCGTGAAAGACACAAAGGGACGCTCGTCCATTTTTTTTCCTGAGTGAAGATTATGATTATTCTTCATCTAATATCCCATCAGTCAGTATCCCACTGAGAGCACACCTTGTACAGTAAGTGATTGCTTTATTATGTTTGTAGTTAGAATTTATTGTTTAGCACTGACAGCTGCTTATCACTCAGCTTTTAAACTTTGTAGCTGGTCCTTCAACAAATTTAAGGCTGTGGATCATCATTCGTCCCAGATTAGTCTTTGTTGACTCTCATGAAGACTGCCATGATTAGTAGTAGTAGTTGTTGGGGTTGAAGGAAAAGAGGATTGAATAGACCAGGGGTCATCAACGCGGTGCCCGCGGGCACCAGGTAGCCCGTAAGGACCAGATGAGTCGCCTGCTGGCCTGTTCTAAAAATAGCTCAAATAGCAGCCCTTACCTGTGAGCTGCCTCTATTTTTTTAAAAGTATTTATTTACTAGCAAGCTGGTCTCGCTTTGCTCGACATTTTTAATTCTAAGAGAGACAAAACTCAAATAGAATTTGAAAATCCAAGAAAATATTTTAAAGACTTGGTCTTCACTTGTTTAAATAAATTCATTTATTTTTTTTACTTTGCTTCTTATAACCTACAGAAAGACAATTTTAGAAAAATACAACCTTAAAAAGGATTTTAGGATTTTTAAACACATATACCTTTTTACCTTTTAAATTCCTTCCTCTTCTTTCCTGACAATTTAAATCAATGTTCAAGTTATTTTTTTTATTTAAAAAAATGGTAAATACATTTTAATTTAATTCTTCATTTTAGCTTCTGTTTTTTCGATAAAGAATATTTGTGAAATATTTCTTCAAACTTATTATGATTAAAATTCAAAAAAAATTATTCTGGCAAATCTAGAAAATCTTTAGAATCAAATTTAAATCTTATTTCAAAGTCTTTTGAATTTCTTAAAAACAATTTGGTCTGGAAAATCTAGAAGAAATAATGATTTGTCTTTGTTAGAAATATAGCTTGGTCCAATTTGTTATATATTCTAACAAAGTGCAGATTGGATTTCAACCTATTTAAAACATGTCATCAAAATTCTAAAATTAATCTTAGTCAGGAAAAATTACTAATAATGTTCCATGAATTATTCTTTTTAATTTTTTCAAAAAGATTCAATTAGCTAGTTTTAATTTTCTTTTTTTGGGTGAATATTTAATTTTAAACAGTCAAAATTGAAGATACACTATGTTTCAAAATATAATTTTAATTTTTTCCTGTTTTCTCCTCTTTAAAACCGTTCAATTAAGTGTTTTTTTCAATCAATTATTCTCTACAAAAAACCTTCTGTAAAAGGAAAAAAAAAATTTACTACTGAACGACAGACAGAAATACCCATTTAAAAAAAAAAAAAATATATATATATATATATATATCTATATAGAGAGAGAGAGAGAGAGAGATTTGAGCAAATTGGCTATTTCTGGCAATTTATTTAAGTGTGTATCAAACTGGTAGCCCTTCGCATTAATCAGTACCTAAGAAGTAGCTCTTGGTTTCAAAAAGGTTGGTGACCCCTGGAATAGACTATAGTATTTTTCCTCATCGTGATGAGTCTGTGAAATTAATGTGCCGCCATCTTTTCAAAATGAACAAAATACTTAAATATTACATGTTATCATGAATGTGCCTGCTACTCCTTTATTTATATACTTACTGCGTGTATATAAATCATTGTTGGAGGCTTTTGGATGTTTTTAGAGCGCGATGCGGTGCAATAGAGCGACTCCTATTGGCCCTATTGTTAGTTGACTCTTGCTCGTGTTTATTTGGAAAAAAATATAAAAACATACGTGTGCCTGTTTCACATAAATAAATGATAGGCAAAATTCCCCAAAAAGTGCAGTTCCCCCTTAATTACATGTGACAAAAAGGCCCATGAATGAAAAAAAAAAAGTATTAAATAGGTGTGAGTTTCACCTACGTTGTGTCATCCTTTGTGTCCACTATTTCCACACGATCAAGGTACCAAGCTGAATATGACCGTGTGTTGTCATGACGGATCCGAAGCTTTTTCAGAGAACCCAAATCAATAGCTGTCAGGATGAAAACATCCTCCTGCAAAACAAAACAAAAAAAGCAATAAACGGTCTGTTGCATGTCAAACACAAATATAAAGTTAAAGAGAGAGTAAGTGTTAGAACAACGTATAACACATTAGACCTTTAAAGATTGTAGATCAGGGGTCACCAACGTGGTGCCCGTGGGCACCAGGTAGCCCGTAAGGACCAGATGAGTCGCCTGCTGGCCTGTTCCAAAAATAGCTCAAATAGCAGCACTTACCATTGAGCTGCCTCTATTTAATAAATTGTATTTATGTACTAGCAAGCTGGTCTCGCTTTGCTCGACATTTTTAATTCTAAGAGAAACGAAACTCAAATATAATTTGAAAATCCAAGAAAATATTTTAAAGACTTGGTCTTCACTTGTTTGAATAAATTCATTTATTTTTTTACTTTGCTTCTTATAACTTTCAGAAAGACAATTTTAGAGAAAATATACAACCTTAAAAATTATTTTAGGATTTTTAAACACATATACATTTTTATATTTTAAATTGCTTCCTCTTCTTTCCTGACAATTTAAATCAATGTTCAAATACATTTTTTTATTGTAAAGAATAATAAATACATTTTAATTTAATTCTTCATTTTAGCGTCTGTTTTTTCGACGAAGAATATTTGTAAAATATATCATATAAACTTATTATTATTAAAATTAAAAAAAAATATTTGTCTTTGTTAGAAATATAGCTTGGTCCAATTTGTTATACAGGTGCTGTTCATATTATTAGAATATCATGAAAAAGTTGATTTATTTCAGTAATTATATTCAGAACATGAAACTTACATATTATATCAATTCATTACACACATAGTGATATATTTGAAATGTTTATTTCTTTAAATTTTGATGATTAGTACTGACAATTACTGAAAATCCCAAATTCAGCATCTCAGAAAATTAGAATATTAGTTACGAGTACCAAAAAATATTTTTTAGAAATGTGGGCCAACTGAAAAGTATGAACATGGAAAGTTTCAGCATGTACGGCAATCAATACTTAGTTGCAGCTCCTTTTGCCTGAATTGCTGCAGCAATACGGCGTGGCATGGAGTCGACCAGTCTGTTGCACTCCTCAGGTGTTATGAGAGCCCAGGTTGCTTTAATAGTGGCCTTCAGCTCTTCAGCATTGTTGGGTCTGGCATCTCGCATCTTCCGCTTCACAATACCCCATAGGTTTTCTATGGGATTAAGGTCAGGTGAGTTTGCAGGCCATTTAAGAACAGGGATACCATGGTCCTTAAACCAGGTAGGTACTGGTAGATTTGGCACTGTGTGCAGGTGCCAAGTCATGTTGGAAAATGAAATCTTCACCTCCATAAAATTGGTCCGCGGCAGGCAGCATAAAGTGTTCTAAAACTTCCTGGTAGACTGCTGCATTGACCCTAGACCTCAGGAAACACAGTGGACCAACACTAGCAAATGACATGGCACCCCAGACCATTACCGATTGTGGAAATTTGACACTGGACTTCAGGCAACGTGGATTCTGTGCCTCTCCTGTCTTCTTCCAGACTCTGGAACCTTGATTTCCAATGTAGATACAAAATTTATTTTCATCTGAAAACATAACTTTGGACCACTCAGCAGCAGTCCAGTCCTTTTGGTCTTGAGCCCAGGCGAGACGCTTTTGACGTTGTCTCTTATTCAAGAGTGGCTTTACACAAGGAATGCGACAGCTGAAGCCCATATCTTGCATACGTCGGTGCGTGGTGGTTCTGGAAGCACTGACTCCAGTTGCAGTCCACTCTTTGTGGATCTCCCCCACATTTTTGAATCGGTTTTGTTTGACAATCCTCTCCAGGGCGCGGTTATCCCTCTTGCTTGTACAATTCTTTCAACCACATCTTTGTCTTTCCTTCGCCTCTCTATTAATGTGCTTGGACACAGAGCTCTGGGAACATCCAACCTCTTTGGCAATGACCTTTTGTGTCTTGCCCTCCTTCTTTAAAGTATCAATGGCCATCTTTTGGACAGTTGTCAAGTCAGCAGTCTTCCCCATGATTGTGTGTCACACAAAATCAAAACGAGAGACCATTTAAAGCAGGGGTCGGGAACCTTTTTGACTGAAAGAGCCAAGAAGCCAAATATTTTAGAATGTATTTACTTAAGAGCCATATAATATTTTTTAACACTGAACACAACTGCATTTTTAAGTAAGACCAACATTTTTAGAGTATAATAGGTCTCTTATTATTTGTAATAACAATGTTATTCTGAAGCTAAATGAGTAAATGTGGAGGGGGCGTGGCCTGCGGGGCTGCAGCGAAGTGGGGTGTTGCTAGGATCGGCCTGAAATCAGCGACAGGTGTGTAGACGGCCCACCTGGGCCTTGTTATCTAATCATCTGTCGCTCTGTTATAAGCAGCAGCCAGGAGGAGAGACGGGGTTGGGGCTGGGGCTGGAGCCAGAGCGCGAGCGAGAACGAAAGAGAATAAGACAATTGCTGGAACGCAACTGAGGGACTGATTGAAGAATAAAACAATATTTTAACCCTAAAACAGGCTCTCATGTCGGTGCTTGGTGGTCTGAAGAACCCCCAGGAGGGCAAGCCCCACACTAACCAATGATAGATAAATAACTTCTTACCTTTAACGCAACTTCTTGAACAGGTGCGGTAGAAACGGATGGATGGATTAAAAATGCATGAGAATGTTTTATATTTTGAACGTTATTTTTAACACTGTGATTACAAGTGGAATTATTCATTACTTATCGTGTTAAGCAATGTCAGCTCAGATTTATCCGAGAGCCAGATGCAGTCATCAAAAGAGCCACATCTGGCTCGCGAGCCATAGGTTCCTTAACCCTGATTTAAAGGCTTTTCCAGGTGTTTTGAGTTAGTTAGCTAATTAGAGTGTGGCACCAGGTGTCTTCAATATCTGACCTTTTCACCGTATTCTAATTTTCTGAGATGTTGAATTTAGGGTTTTCATTGGTTGTCAGCTGACTTTCTAAATGGAATTAATGAAATAAATCAACTTTTTCATGATATTCTAATAATATGACCAGCACCTGTATGTTGTAGGAGGCGACAAAGCCAATGGCTTCATAGCACGCCCTAATACTCATTATCTGGGTGACTGCCGGCAGTCTTTCAGGAGAATAATTACGTCTCTTATCGACTGCTTCGCATTATGACACGGGTCTTGAATGGCACTTTGAATGGCCAGGGATACCGATCACAGAACCATGCATATCAAATATTTCTGGATAGTTCACCGCCACCCGCCCGAATATAATTAAAATCTATTTTTTCGTCATGTCAACCGCCCGACCCGCGGTTGAGACCGCAAACAGCGCATCTCTATCGGCCGGGGTTTGAACTCACAACCTACCGGTTTCAGGGCGGACACTAACCACTAGGCCACATTTGTCCAATCGGTGTCATCTGTGCGCCCCTATATGCTTTCGTCACGGGTGCAGAAAATGACACAGAACTTAAATCACTTTCTAATTAAAAAAAAAAAGAACTTAACTTAATATAGGCAGTACCAGAGAAATATAAATAGCACAACATTGGCTACAAAAACCATAATGACCAACACCAAAGTGCAGTAGCGCAGTAGGCCCAAGTATTCATTAAACAACAAATAATAAATATTCATTAAACAACAAATAATTAATTTACCTTAATATAATCAGGACTACCGAAATATGAACAACACAAAAATGGCTACCACAACCCATGTTAAACAATATATACCAACGCGTCAAATCATAAGGGTCATGCATTTGGGCGTGACCTTGGATGCAGTTTTGAATGCCTATGTTTTGAAGTCTTTCTTTAACAATGGGCAATTTGTGACCTCACAGTTTGACTGATGTACTTGTGAGGGCATTTTAGCAGAGATCTTCCTCCGCTCGGCTGTCCACATACAGTGCTTACACTTTAGCAGTGGCTCCAAGAAAATGTTTGTTAGACTGTGAGGAGGCTTTTGTTTCGTTTTCTTAAAAATGCAACTACCAGGTAGAAGTGGAAATAGTTGCTTTATTTCCTAGTCAGCAAAACATACATACTTTTGTGTTTATTTCTCAACGACATTTTACAGGTAAAACTTTGATCAACATAGCCCAATATGAGGATAGTTTCAGTAGCTGCCATTCTGACATTACTTGGTCGTAGAGCTGGGCGATATGGCCTTTTATTTATACTTAGATATTTTTAACCCGTGTCACGATACTTAATGTATATCTCGATATTTTGCCTTAGCCTTGTATTAACACTAAATACATATAATCACAGAAGTATGATGATTCTATGTGTCTACATTAAAATATTCTTGTTCATACTGCATTAATATATGCTCATTTTAAACTTTCATGCAGAGAAGGAAATCACAACTAAGTCAATTGACCCAAACTGTATTTATTAAAGGGGAACATTATCACAATTTCAGAAGGGTTAAAACCAATAAAAATCAGTTCCCAGTGGCTTATTTTATTTTTAGAAGTTTTAAATTTTTTTTTACCCATCATGGAATAACCCGAAAAAGGGCTTTAAAGTGCCTGATTTTCTCTATCTGTGAAGCCACCGTCCATTTTGATGCCAATACAAACAAAGATGGCAGATAGCACAGCAAGATATAGCGACATTAGCTCGGATTCAGACTCGGATTTCAGCAGCTTAAGCGATTTAACAGATTATGCATGTATTGAAACGGATGGTTGGAGTATGGAGGCAGATAGCGAAAACGAAATTGAAGAAGAAACTGAAGCTATTGAGCGAATAGCTATTGACGCTATTCGGCGATCGCCTTCTAACCAACGATTGAGTGTCGCAGGATATCCATACATCTCTGTGCCATGTCTGCCTTAGCATCGTCGGTAAAATGTGCAGGAGCAACTTAAATCTGTCGATTGGTAAGTGTTTGTTTGGCATTAAATGTGGGTGGAGGGAAACGCTGGATGCAAATATAGATACAAATGTACATACACTTAGCCTAAATAGCATGTTAGCATCGATTAGCTGGCAGTTATGCCGCAACCAAATATGTCTGATTAGCACATAAGTCAATAACATCAACAAAACTCACCTTTGTGATTTCGTTGACTTTAGCGTTGGAAATGCATCTGCAGGATATCCATACATCTCTGTGCCATGTCTGCCTTAGCATCGCCGGTTAAATGTGCAGACCAAACGATCAGGACTTTCGCATCTTGTGACACCGGAGCAACTTAAATCCGTTGATTGGTAAGTGTTTGTTTGGCATTAAATGTGGAGGGAGGGAAAGGCTGGATGCAAATATAGCTACAAATGTACATACAGCTAGCCTAAATAGCATGTTAGCATCGATTAGCAGTCCACGTAAGACAACTTGAATCCATCCCTGATCGTGTTGTTACACCCTCTAACAACACACCGACAAGGCATGATGTCTCCAAAGTACGGAAAACAGTCGAAAAAACGGAAAATAACAGAGCTGATTTGACTTGGTGTTTGTAATGTGTTTGAGAAAATGGCGGATTGACTACCTATGTGACGTCACGTTGTGACGTCATCGCTCCGAGAGCGAATTATAGAAAGGCGTTTAATTCGCCAAAATTCACCCATTTAGAGTTCGGAAATCGGTTAAAAAAATATATAGTCTTTTTTCTGCAAAATCAAGGTATATGTTGACGTTTACATAGGTCTGGTGATAATGTCCCCCTTTAAACAGTTATTGAGCAGTGGCACAAACATTCATGTCATTTCCAAAACAGAAAGTGCAAGATTGTCAGAGACAATTTAAAACAAGCTATATGGGCACTTTTGTAAATGATGTCACTAAGATGACATATCAAAACAACACTAAATTAAAGTGTACTTTTTGTACAGGACACCACTACACTAGTTTAAAACAAATAAAGTGCACTTTTGTGCATGATGTATGTTTTTTCTGTATTTTTATTAGGACACCTTTCAAAGGGAATGTCCACAACAAAAAAACTTTTTTAAACACACGTAAAAAGTCAGTTAAAAAAAATGGTACTATGGAGTAAAATTCACATAAAATGAATACCAAAGCGTATCCAAAACATGACTTCTAGATGTTAAATGTATATTGGAATCTTTAAAGTCCCCTGTAATTAAATAAAGACACACCTTTTGCAGTACGCTTTTACACTTAAAAGTTCATTTAGGGCTGGTTTTGTATTCAAAACCTATCGTATACAAGTGGGATAGCTCTGGTATCCAAGATCCCAAATGAACAGGATGTAACTGTCTGAGGACATGATGTATGTCCCCGCAAAGCCAGGTGTAATGAAGGGCTGAATAAATCATAAGTTGTATTCAAAGTAATGAGTAAAAGTAGGACAGGTTCAGTGACAGAGTGGATGCCTCAGATCCTCTCAGTCACAGTTGGCCAGCCCGCCATGGGAGGAGGGGCCTTTGTAATCCAACCAGAACACACATCAGTGCCGGTGGATCATGTTTTATTATAGTGTGCGGTGAGACAAAAAAAGCTGCTTAAAAGTAGCGTCAAGACAACATACGCAGAGCTGCAGAGTACCTCTCCTCGTTCAAATTTGTTGATGTTGTCAGAGTTCTTGAGATAACGCTCTCCAGTGTCGCCGTTATCGCCGTAAATATTAATGAAGACTTTGGCGTCGGTCCCAGCTCCCAGCACATCACCCGTGAAGACGCACACTTCGTAGGTGTTGACTGTGAGACAATACAAGGGATGAATGACTTACTCTTTCTTAACCTTCTGTTCAACATCACTGACGGGAAACAAGGTCAGATCTTACAAGTGCCCATAAGAAGTACACATATGATACAAATACTAAATTAACGCATATATAAGGCATAATTAAAAAGTCCAGCTCTTGTATTGGACCCCATTAGAGATTAGAACAGGGGTCACAAACCGTTTTGAAACCAAGAGCTACTTCTTGGGTACTGATTAATGCAAAGGGCTACCAGTTTGATACACACTTAAATAAATTGTCAGAAATAGCCAATTTCCTCAATTTACCTTTAATAAATATATCTATATAAATAAAAAAATGGGTATTTCTGTCATACATTTTTTTCCTTTTACGGAAGGTTTTATGTAGGGATTAAAAACACTTAATTGAATGATTTAAAGGAGGAGAAAACACGAAAAAAATTAAAAAAAATTGTTTTAAACATAGTTCATCTTCAATTTCGACTCTTTAAAATTCTAAATTCAACCGAAAAAAATGAAGAGAAAAACTAGCTAATTTGAATCTTTTTGAAAAATAGAAAAAAATAATTTATGGAACATCATGAGTATTTTTTCCTGATTAAGCTTAATTTTAGATTTTTGATGACATGTTTTAAAAAGGTTAAAATCCAATCTGCACTTTGTTAGAATACATAACCAATTGGACCAAGCTATGTTTTTAACAAAGACAAATCATTATTTCTTCTAGATTTTCCAGAACAAAAATTTTAAAAGAAATTCAAAAGACTTTGAAATAAGGTTTAAATTTGATTCTACAGATTTTCTAGATTTGCCAGAATATTTTTTTTGAATTTGAATCATAATATGTTTGAAGAAATATTTCACAAATATTCTTCGTCGAAAAAACAGAAAACTAAAATTAATAATTAAATTAAAATGTATTTATTATTCATACCAATAAAAAAAAAACTTGAACATTGATTTAAATTGTCAGGAAAGAAGAGGAAGGAAGGTAAAAAGTAAAAAGGTATATGTGTCTAAAAATCCTAAAATAATTTTTTAGGTTGTATTTTTTCTCTAAAATTGTCATTCTGAAAGTTATAAGAAGCAAAGTAAAAAAAAATACATTTACTTATTTAAACAAGTGAAGACCAAGTGTTTAAAATATTATCTTGGATTTTCAAATTCTATTTGAGTTTTCTCTCTCTTAGAATTAAAAATGTCGAGCTAAGTAAGACCAGCTTTCTAGTGAATAAATACAATTTGAAAAATAGAGGCAGCTCACTGGTAAGTGCTGCAATTTGAGCTATTTTTAGAACAGGCCAGCTGGCTACTCATCTGGTCCTTACGGGCTACCTGGTGCCCGCGGGCACCGCGTTGGTGACCCCTGGATTAGAGAATAAGGGTTATTTATAAGGCAGGCAATAGTGATCACTTATATGCAAAAAGTTCTATTTTGGTTTCATCTGACCACATGAAATTCTCCCAATCCTCTGCTGTATCATCCATGTATCCATTTTGGTATAAACTCAACTCGTCGTGTTTGGAGGAAGAAGAATACTGAGTTGCATTCCAAGAACACCACACCTACTGTGAAGCATGGGGGTGGAAACATCATGCTTTTGGGCTGTTTTTCTGCTAAGGGGACAGGATGATTGATCCGTGTTAAGGAAAGAATGAAAGGGGCCATATATCGTGAGATTTTGAGCCAAAACCTCCTTCCATCAGTAAGAGCTTTGAATGGTTGACCAAATACTTATTTTCCACCATAATTTACAAATAAATTCTTTAAAATTCCTACAATGTGAATTCCTGGATTTTTTTTTTTTTTACATTCTGTCTCTCACAGTTGAAGTGTACCTTTGATGGAAATTACAGACCTCTGTCATCATTTTAAGCGGGGGAACTTGCACAATCAGTGGCTGACTAAATACTTTTTTGCCCCACTGTATGCTTGTGCCAAAACATGTGTTTGTATGTGAGATAAAGATTATTATTGGAATATTAAAATAAGACCAGTAAATTAAAGACTGTATGGATCGTAGTGACAAAAAAAAATCTCCCATCCCTTAAGAATAAGGGGTGGGATTAGTAAATAATAAGTAGTTAGGGGTGGAAGTTTCACTTCCTCCCACTCCTTTTTGGATATACAAAACCTAACCATGGCTTTAATTATATGTGATGTATTCGGTTAAATAGGATGCATCTTGTGATTATATTGTTATATAATGTCATTACATCTGTATTGTCATTGTTATTGTTGTTATATCGCAGTGATGGGGCAGGAAATTATAAGCCATTTCCAGTGAGGGTTGGACTCCGCCAAGCTGCCCTTTGTCACTGATTCTGTTTATAATTTTTATGGACCGAATTTCTAGGCGCAGTTAGGGCGATGAGGGGATCTGGTTTGGTGGCTGCAGGATTAGGTCTCTGCTTTTGCAGATAATGTGGTCCTGATGGCTTCATCTGACCAGGATCTTCAGCTCTCACTGGATCGGTTCGCAGCCGAGTGTGAAGCGACTGGGATGAGAATCAGCACCTCTAAGTCTGAGTCCATGGTTCTCGCCCGGAAAAGGGTGGAGTGCCATCTCCGGGTTGGGGCAGGGATCTTGCCTCATGTGGAAGAGTTCAAGTACCGCGGAGTCTTGTTCACGAGTGAGGGAAGAGCGGATCATGAGATCGACAGGCGGATCGGTAATGCGAATGCTGTATTGAGCCGGAAGGCAAAGCTCTCAATTTACCGGTCAATCTACGTTCCCATCCTCACCTATGATCATGAGCTTTGGGTTATGACCGAAAGGACAAGATCATGGGTACAAGCGGCCGAAATGAGTTTCCTTCGCCGGGTGGCGGGGCTCTCCCTTAGAGGTAGGGTGAGAAGCTCTGTCATTCGGGAGGAGCTCAAAGTAAAGCTGCTACTCCTCCACATCGAGAGTAGCCAGATGAGGTGGTTCAGGCATTTGGTCAGGATGCCACCCGAACACCTCCCTAGGGAGGTGTTTAGAGCAAGTCTGACCGGTAGGAGGCCACGGGGAAGACCCAGGACACGTTGGGAGGACTATGTCTCCCGCCTGGCCTGGGGACGCCTAGGGATCCCCCGGGAGAAGCTGGACCAAGTGGCTGGGGAGAGGGAAGTCAGGACTTTTCTGCTTAGGCTGCGGCCCCCGCGACCCGACCTCGGATAAGCGGAGGAAATTGGATGGATGGATGGAGGGTGGGAGTAAATAAGTTTCACTTCTTCCCACTCCTTTTTGGATGTATAAAATCTAACCCATCCATCCATCCATTTTCTACCGCTTATTCCCTTTTGGGGTCGCGGGGGGCGCTGGCGCCTATCTCAGCTACAATCGGGCGGAAGGCGGGGTACACCCTGGACAAGTCGCCACCTCATCGCAGGGCCAACACAGATAGACAGACAACATTCACACTCACATTCACACACTAGGGCCAATTTAGTGTTGCCAATCAACCTATCCCCAGGTGCATGTCTTTGGAAGTGGGAGGAAGCCGGAGTACCCGGAGGGAACCCACGCATTCACGGGGAGAACATGCAAACTCCACACAGAAAGATCCCGAGCCTGGATTTGAACCCAGGACTGCAGGAACTGTCAATATTTATGATGTATGGTTTAATAGGATGTATCTTGTGATTGTATTGTTTTATAATGTCATTAAATCTGTATTGTCATTATTATTGTTATATCGCAGTGATGGAGCAGGATATTATAAGATCTGCGTCTTCCTGTTCCATTTGGTACACACACCATAATTATTTTGATATTACAATCGTTTTAATCAGATGGCAATATTGCATCGCTATGGTTGCGTTGTACCTTCCAGTTCCTCTGCGCCAACAGGCAGCAGCTCCACTTGCAGCTCGCCATCATCGTCTCCTCCAGCCAGCCAACGCGAGCAGGGGAAATGGTATGTCAGCACCACTTCCTGCATAGCCTCTCCTACTTCCACCTCCTTTCTCTTTTTCTTCTTTTTCTTGTCTTCCTTCTTCTTCTCCTTGGGCACCATAGCCATCGTGGTGTGCTTGACGTCCACTGTCTCTAGGAACCAGCCGGATCCCAACCCCGAGCCATCGTGGCCGATGCGGACCTTGAAAACCTTCCCCACGTCTTTGGCCTCGATCTTGAAGAGCAAGAGTGGTTGCGGCTCAATTGTTTTGAACACTTTCATGGGTCGTTTTGATGATACCTTGAATATGTCTGTGGTGTTCCTTTCAAAGTTGTTGGACCGGCTGTCAAGAGCGATGACTTCAGTCTTGCCTTTTCCCCCGTAAATCTGAATGAACACTTTGGCATTTGTGCCGGCAAACATCTCATCTCCAGTTGTAACTGACACCTCATAGTTGATCACTGGTAAAACCACAAAGCAACATGTTTACTTTCTGGATGCACTCAAACAGCAGGATAGTGTGAACAAGGTGTGTGACGTACGTTGCTGTGTGTCCAGGATTTCGCTGGGGTAAATCTCCACCTCCGTTTTGCCGTCAGCTTCCCCCTTGCACAACCAGCGATGACAGGGAAACATGTAGTGCTTTCCGTTCAGAGGGACCAAAATCTGAACGCTGTCCAGGAACCAGCCGGCCCGTAAACCCTCGTTGGTGTGGCCGATCATCAGGCGGTTGATCTGGAAGTGAAAGACAGAAGCCTGAGGCTATAAGGCAGATCTACACCAAAGCCAATGTCTCACCTGTCCAACATCAGAGGTTTCCACCGTGAAGATGTCGACGCGACCCGTCTCAAAGTAATTTCCCAGGTTGTTGTCAGAGACCACCAGCATCATTTTACCGGTGTCACCTCTGTCCCCGTAAAGCTTGACGAAGACTGTGGAGTCCGAGCTGCCCCCTGGGATTTTGCCTGTCTTCACTGCGATGTGGTAGCCAATATCTACGAGGCACAAGAGCACGTAGTAAATAAGGACCATCGTGCTGTGGCTTAAAATGGGGAAACCAAAATCTTACTGTAGAGACGCTGTCCATCAGAGAATGGGACTAACTCTCGAACGATCTGCCCGTCGTCCTCATTGCGATCCAGCCATCTTCACGCCACCATGCATGTGTTAAAAGCAATGTCTGATTTACCTACACCTGAGGCAGGATCACTCACCTGCTGCACGGGAACTCGATGGCCTGTGCTTCAGCCTGTCCATCCTCTCTTACTATGATCTTATCAAGAAACCAGCCGCAGCCACCACCTTTGCCATCATGGCCGATCCTCACCCTGCCGATCTGCCCGATGGTGACGGCTTCAACGATGAACTCGTCCAGCTGAGGAAAGCAAATCGTAATTATGTCATTACATCTGTATTTCTAATTACCATATTTCCTTGAATTGCCGCAGGGCATATAGTATGCGCCTGCCTTGAATTACTGCCGGGTCAAACTCGCTTCCCAAAATATTTAGCGCATGCTTAGTATTACCGCCTGGTCAAACTTGTGACGTCACGAGTGACACTTCCCCTGTCATCATTTTCAAAATGGAGGAGGCTGATTTCAATACCGGTAATTTGAAATCGCATAAATGGAATAAGATTAAGAGCTATTCAGTAGGATTTAAGGTCCAAGCTTACATCACACTCAAATATTTACTGCATACCTTTGGTAAGTGCCGGAGTGAGAAGAGATTTTAAAATAATTAGCGCATGCTTACTTTTACCGCATGCCTTTGGTAAGCGCATGAGTGAGAAGAGGTTTTAAATTAATTAGCGCCCCGGCGGCAATTCAAGGAAATACGGTATGTGGGGTTTTGTGGACTCTACTGGAGCCATACTCACACAAACATGGGATTTTCAATAAAATATACAAACCCTGTTTCCGTATGAGTTTTGAAATCGTGTTAGATGTAAATATAAACGGAATACAATGATTTGCAAATCCTTTTCAACCCATATTCAGTTGAATGCACTACAAGGACAACATATTTGACTTTCAAACTCATAAACTTTATTTTTTTTTTGCAAATAATAATTAACTTAGAATTTCATGGCTGTAACACGTGCCAAAATAGTTGGGAAAGGGCATGTTCACCACTGTGCTACATCACCTTTTCTTTTAACAACACTCATTAAACGTTTGGGATCTGAGGAAACTAATTTTTGAAGCTTTGAAAGTGGAATTATTTCCCATTCTTGTTTTATGTAGAGCTTCAGTCGTTCAACAGTCCGGGGTTTCCGCTGTTGTAGTTTACGCTTCATAATGCGCCACACATTTTCGATGGGAGACAGGTCTGGACTGCAGGCGGGCCAGGAAAGTACCCGCACTCTTTTTTTACGAAGCCATGCTGTTGTAACACGTGCTGAATGTGGCTTGGCATTGTCTTGCTGAAATAAGCTGGGGCGTCCATGAAAAAGACGGCGCTTAGATGGCAGCATACGTTGTTCCAAAACGTGTATGCACCTTTCAGCATTAATGGTGCCTTCACAGATGTGTAAGTTACCCATGCCTTGGGCACTAACGCACCCCCATACCATCACAGATGCTAGCTTTTGAACTTTATGCCGATAACAGTCTGGATGGTTCGCTTCCCCTTTGGTCCGGATGACACGATGTCGAATATTTCCAAAAACAATTTGAAATGTGGACTCGTCAGACCACGGAACACTTTTCCACTTTGCATCAGTCCATCTTAGATGATCTCGGGCTCAGAGAAGCCGGGGGCGTTTCTGGATGTTGTTGATAAATGGCTTTCGCTTTGCATAGTAGAGCTTTAACTTGCACTTACAGATGTAGCGACAAACTGTATTTAGTGACTGTGATTTTCTGAAGCGTCCCTGAGCCCATGTGGTGATATCCTTTAGAGATTGTTGTCAGTTTTTGATACAGTGCCGTCTGAGGGATCAAAGGTCACGGTCATTCAATGTTGGTTTACGGCCATGCCGCTTACGCGGAGTGATTTCTCCAGATTCTCTGAACCTTTTGAAATATGATTCACTACACACAGTAGCTCACAGGCGTCAAAATGTAAACAAACGTCATTGGTGGATCCACACGGAACATCCACTGTAATGATATCAAGTACAGGCACGTATCTAGTCGATACTACTATGATTGCATTCATATTTTTTGGCATCACGACATTTGCTTTAATTTTTTTAAATGTATATTATGTTTAGAAACTCAGGAAATATGTCCCTGGACACATGAGGACTTTGAATATGACCAATGATCATGTAACGATTTGGTTTCGGATTGATACCCAAATTTGTGATATCATCAAAAACTAATGTGAAGTACCAGACAACAGAAGAATAAGTGATTATTACATTTTAACAGAAGTGTAGACAGAACATGTTAAAAGAGAAAGTAAGCAGATATTAACAGTAATTAAACAAGTAGATTAAAAATATTTTTCCACCACTTGTCCTTAATAATTTTGACAAAAAAATAGAATGATAAATGACACAATATGTTACTGCTCAGATCTGTTCTTCTGAGAGCTACTTTTACAAAATAAAAACATCAGAGAATCACTCAAACAAAGGGAATGAACTGGTTTTGTTGGAACAATAACAAAATGTTGGTACCCACAACTCAAACTTTGCATCAATTCACAAGACATTCTAATTATTATTATTGTTTATAATTTCAAGCTGTTTTGACAAAAAAAAAAAGGATTTTGAGTTTTATTCACTGGTATATGACTTGCAATATTGAAATTGTATAATTAGAAAGCAGATATTGTTGTGCTATTGTGTTAATTTGTCATTAAATAGAGGCATATTGTCTAAGATGAACAGTTACACAAATGTAAACCAGCTGGTGCGGCCCTCTCTGCCACTGCTGCCCCAAACTTTGGTTGCCGGCGTGAGAGGCGAGTGTGCTGACCAGTGGGCTAAAAGTTCACGCTGGCAGCCCTATACTTGAAGTCGTCAGGGAGTGAGGTTTGCTAACGTACTCACGCAGCCACACTGGCCGGTTTAGGCGAATAAACTTTAACCCTCTGTAAAATCAATTGGTGAGCTACTGGCCACAATACCCAGCAATACGCTTGGAGGAGAAAATGTGAGTCCTTTAATCCCAGGAACACCAACCATACTGTCAAGCATGGTGGTGGTAGTATTATGCTCTGGGCCTGTGTTGCTGCCAGTGGAACTGGTGCTTTACAGAGAGCAAATGGGATAATGAAAAAGGATGATTACCTCCAAATTCTTCAGGACAACCTAAAATCATCAGCCCGAAGGTTGGGTCTTGCGCGCAGTTGGATGTTCCAACAGGACAATGATCTCAAACACACCTCGAAAGGGGTAAAGGAATGGCTAAATCAGGCTAGAATTAAGGTTTTAGAATGGCCTTCCCAAAGCCCTAACCTAAACGTGTGGACAATGCTGAAGAAACAAGTCCATGTCAGAAAACCAACACATTTAGCTGAACTGTATCAATTTTGTTAAGAGGAGTAGTCAAAAATTCAATCAGAAGCTTGTGTATGTGCTACCAAAAGCGCCTTGTGGAGGTCTTGCTCCTGCGGGTTCCCTGGACCGCCAATGACGGACATGTCAGCCATGTTCATCTTTGTGAACAATGATTGTTGTGCTTTTCAACCATATTAGTCTCTTGCTTGTTCTCCACCATCAACCACCCCCTCTTCTTCCCGACTGATGCCTTTAACAGAGCGACAGGTGATCAGACAAACACTAACAGCTGTGTCATCCACCCACCTGTCACTAATCTCGCAGCCGATCCTGACACACTCTCCGCTTCGCTGCAGGTCCGCAGGCCCCCCCCCCCCCCCCCCACACGCCTTATTGCAGTGAAACTTGCCAAAGGACATGTTACTAATTAGCATTGCTGTATGTATACTTTTGACCCAGCAGATTTGCTCACATTTTTAGTAGACCAATAATAAATTCATAAAAGAACCAAACTTCAATAATGTTTTTTGTGACCAACAAGTATGTGCTCCAATCACTCTATCACAAAAAAATAGAAGTCGTAGAAATGATTGGAAACTCAAGACAGCCGTGACATTATATTCTTTACAAGTGTATGTAGACTTTTGATCGCGACTGTATATCCACTTACGTTTCCCTTCTCAAACTTGTTGATGTTGTTTTTGCAGTTGACAAGCTGCCGTTCTCCAGTGTCTCCGTGGTCACCCATGAGATTGAGAAAAACCGATGCGTCCGTGCCGCTGCCGCCGAGGATCCCGGTGCAAACGGTCACTCTGTACTTAATCACTGCACGACACAACAACATCGTTCAGTCCGTTGTCGCTTGACACGTCACCACAAACTCAGATACTGCATACATACAAGGCAGGGGTTCTGCGATGAATTCCCCTGTCGCAGGAAGCTCTCTCACCACCTCGTTATCATCTTCGTTTGTGTCCAGCCAACGCTCGCAAGGAAATTTGTATTTCTCCTTGGTTAATGTTTTTATCAGAGTTGCCTATTTTGAGAAGGTACAAAACAATGGACTTTTGTATGAGCTCAATTTATATTTAGTTTGTATTGCCATATCGCGGTGATGTGCGGTGAGTTTCAAAACAGGTGACACATTTTGGAGGTTTTTGTTTTCTTTTATTTCATAATCTTTCATTAACATGGACTAGTGGTTAGAGTGTCTGCCCTGAGATCGGTAGGTCGTGAGTTCAAACCCCGCCCGAGTCATACCAAAGACTATAAAAATGGGACCAATTACCTCCCAGCTTGGCGCTCAGCATCAAAGGTTGGAATTGGGGGTTAAATCACCAAAATGATTCCTCAGCGCGGCCACCGCTGCTGCTCACTGCTCCCCTCACTTCCCAGGGGGTGGAACAAGGGGATGGGTCAAATTCAGAGGTTAATTTCACCACACCTAGTGTGTGTGTGTGTCTATCAGTGGTACTTTAACTTTTAACTTACCTTTAATATGAATATGGGTCTCTAATTAAAAGGGTAATGAGAAAATAGGAGAATAATTCACTTTCATAAAAATGTTATCAATTAGTCTTAGTCACATTTATTTATCCATCCATGTGTTTTCTACCGTTTGTCCCTCTCGGGTCGCAGGGGTTGCTGGAGCCTATCTCAGCTGCATTCGGGCGGAAGGCAGGGGACACCCAGGACAAGTTGCCACCTCATCGCAGGGCCAACACAGATAGACAGACAACATTCACAAACTATGGCCAATTTAGTGTTGCCAATCAACTTATCCCCAGGTGTGTGTCTTTGGAGGTGGGAGGAAGCCGGCATACACAGAGGGAACCCATGCAATCACGGGGAGAACACGCAAACTCCACACAGAAAGACCCCGAGCTCGGGGATCGAATCCAGGACCTTCGCATTGTGAGGCACACCCACGAACGTCTGGTGCAACATGTCGCCCACATTTATTTACTTTTATAAAATTAAAAAAACATATGCGGTTTTACCTTTTTATTGTCAGTGAAGTACATGCATTGGCCTTCTTCAAGGGGAAACTCTTATACATCTACAGTACTTTGATTATAAAAGTCTAATTACCTTCTGTTTAGTCTAGGGGTGTCGAACTAATTTTAGATCGGGGGCCACATGGAGAAAAATCTTCTCCCAAATGGGCCAGACTGGTAAAATCACAGCACGATTACTTAAAAAATAAAGACAATTTCAGATTGTTTTCTTTGTTTAAAAATAGAACAAACACATTCTGAAAATGTACAAATCATAATGTTGTTTTTTTTACAATTACATGTTGCGGTTAATAGTATTCTATCTTTATTTGTTGTTATTTATACTTTTTGAATAAATTATGTGTCAATATGGTGACAGTGGTGTTCATTTTCAATCTATCCATCCATCCATCCATTTTCTACCGATTGTAGTTGAGATTTTCAATCTATGAGGATAAAAAAAATATGTCAAAATCAAATTACATGATGTTTTTTATGTAGATTGCTCATTTTCCTCGACTGGTGCACTAAGATTATGTGTTTTTTTTTGTTTTTTTTACATATGTAGCATCATCTACAAAGATACAAAGAATTGCTAGTGCGTCATCTTGTGGACACATCTAGAAAAGCAGTTTCTTTCTTTCAGAATTTCGGCTCATTTTTATACTTAGCAAACTCCGTACATTTGACACCTCAGGTTTTGTCTAAAATTCCAGTTTGGAGACTTTTGTGCTTGCATATAGTCCTCCATCTTGGTGGTCTCATTCATTCATTCAGCAGTACTTTCAGATATCTTTGTGGTTTTTGTGTTAATAAAGTTGTTTGAAAACAAAATCCACTGGCCTCGTGCGTGGGAAAAAAGATGCTATTAGAAACAACCGCTTGCTAGCTCCCACATACACCACCCCAGTTCATATTGTGTGGGTACAGCGCCTCTTAGCATGATTTTTCGTTTTTTTAAATCCAAACAGCTAGAGTAATGATGTCGCAAATAAATTAAATACTGTTAGAATAACTATGTATATATTATCACACTAAGTATTCGTATGCTTAAAGTCTGTTGCTTTAGTTATTAACTATTGTACTCAAGTTAGACTTTTTCTAATCTATACTTACTTACTTACTACTTAGGCCCATCGCTCCCAATGGAGCATAGGCCATCAATGACTCCTCTCCATGCAGCACGGTTTTGGGCTGTCCTTTCCGCCTCTCCCCAGCTGGTTCCCAACCTCTTCAGCTCCGCCTCAGAGTCCCGCCTCCAGGTGTTTTTAGGCCGTCCCCTCTTCCTCTTTCCCTGTGGGTTCCACGTCAAGGCTTGCCGTGTGATGGTAGTTGCTGGTTTCCTAAGGGTGTGCCCAACCCAACCCCACTTTCTCCTTAGTATTTGTTTCTCCACTGGCTCCTGATTCCCTTTCCTCCAGAGTTCCTCGTTGCTGATTTTGTTTGGCCACCAAATCCTGAAAATCCTCTTCAGACAACTGTTAATAAACGTTTGTAACCTTTGTACGGTCTTCTTTGTCATCCTCCACTATGCAAGGACAAAACTTCTTGTCTTAGGGGTGACCTCAGCCACGGACGTTATCTTTGTTTTAGCCTGCTAACAGGCAAGGACTTCAAGGACCTCAACAAAGATAAGATGACAGCACGCAGACAAAGCAGAGACTTCAAGGACCTCAACGAAGATAAGATGGCAGCACGCAGACGAAGCAGAGACTTTAAGGACCTCAACGACGATTAGATGACAACACCCAGACAAAGCGGGGACAAGACGAAATCACAAGGCCCCAGACCATTTTGTCAAGTACTGTGCGTCCTGGACCTGTTTGGCATAATATATGTGAACACTCCTTTTAGAGGCGGCCTCAGTGATGTTGACAATGGAACTCAGGATAAAAACAGGGACGCGGGGGCTGAACCTTAGAGCGTAGGGCGAGACTGTGACTAAGTGTTCAGCACCGTGCGTTCTCCTCATGAGCTATATTGAACTCTGTCTCTGCATGGTTCCTTGCTTCTTGCCTGAATAATAGATATCATCAGTGTTTGAACCTGTCAAATACATTACTCTAGCTGTAGATTTTACAGTAAAGAAAGCCTTTGTCTAAAATAGGTTTATGAAATTTTTTGTCCGCAACTTTGCTTTCCGCACTAAATGAGAAAACAAATAGTGGCTCGTCTGCTTTTTATGTTAGCAGATAAGAACGTCTATATCTGCAGCCTTATATCAGCTTCCACCACTCAATGTAATCGAGAATTGATCAAATTTAGAGATTTTTACTGAAAAATATGTTAAAAACAATTGTACTCATACAGAAAATACATTTATAACACAGTTAAATGAACAAATATTTATATTAATGCAAGTAATTATCATTTGTTTTTTAATCTTTAATTAAAACAGGTACTGATCAGTACACATTGTACTGATACCCAGACAACTTACACTGGCAGTGGAAGAATAAAATATATATAATTATATGTTTTTTGGGGAAAGTCTTAGTCACCTTACTCAGATGCCACCCTGCAAAAGGATTTCTTTTCTCATGCCAGATTCGGAGTTTGGTCAAAACTCCTAAATCTGGAAGTTCAACCTGTGGCACAGAAGCAGAAACTGTGAAAGTGTCATAGAAACATGTAATCCATTGGTAAAATAAGAGTAGAATGAAATACTTACTATAAACCTGTCCACTTGTCCTCGCTCAAAATTGTCTGTTTTGTTGTCGAGTTTGATCTCGTCGGACTTGCCCTTTTCTCCGTACACCTGGAAATAGATTTCTGCGTCGCTTCCAGCATTGGGAAGGTCCGATGTCCAGATCCACAAGGACCAGGGATGCTCTGGAGTAAAATCATTTCGATGAATATTGATTACTTGAGTAAGTCTCCTTTAGTGTACCAATATACCAATATTTTTGTAACGGTACCAAAATTATTTCGATACTTTTCGGTACTTTAAAGGGGACCACAAAAAAATGGCATTATTGGCTTCATTTAAACAAAAAACCTTACAGTACATTAATCATATGTTTCGTATTGCAAGTTTGTCCTTAAATAAGATAGTAAACATACAAGACAACTTGTTTTTTATTAAGTAAGTAAGCAAACAAAGGCTCCTAATTTAGCTGCTGACATGTGCAATAACATATTGTGTCATTTTCCATTCTATTATTTTGTCCAAAATTATTAAGTACAAATGGTAAAAAATGAATTATTAATCTAATTGTTCATGTACTGTTAATATCTGCTTACTTTCTCTTTTAACATGTTCTATTTACACTTCTGTTAAAATGAAATAATCACTTATTCTTCTGTTGTTCTTCTTAGTTCTAGATTATACATCAAATTTTGGTATAAATCTGATACCAAGTAGTTACAGGATCATACATTGGTCATATTCAACGTCCTCATGTGTCCTGGGACATATTTCCTGTGTTTATAAACATATTTGTCATGGCGCTGATTCGAACCCAAGATTCTCCCGCAGCTACATCTCACACTCTGACAACACGCCCCCGCACGCCGCAGCTGCAGGCTGTCAGCTATCAGCGCACCTGGAATTAATCAGGAGGACAGCATAAGAACCAGTCACTCCTTGAAACCTACGCCAGAACGTCGTCAACTCTCGTAGTAAGCATTCACGTCTCTGGCTTCCCTCTCGTTGTCCTCGCCTTTTTGTTCTTCGTGCCCCGTTTTTGTCTTGCTGACTTATGTCCCTTGTCCTCCTTGCAGTGCCAGTTTTGTCCCGTGTGTTCGAGCGCTGTATCTCGATCTCCACCCGGATTTTGGACTGCCTCCCTCGATCCTCAATCTCTTGCATAAACTCGGACTTTGCTGCTTGCCTTCTGCCCTCGACCCGATGCCTGTCCCCGGACTTCCCTCGTGCCTATCCTCATGGTCCGACCAAGATTTCATCCATCACGCATGTACAACATCCTCTTGTATTATTTACATGGTTAATTTTGAACTTAATCCTGCATCCATCAAATAGAGTAGCATACACATCCCACACAATCATCAAAGGTTACAATAAACCTGGTAACCCGAGTTCCTTCGTGGTGTCGTCTCCTTCCAACCCTGACGTACATAACAATGATATGTGTATATATATATATACATATATACATATAAATACATATATACATATATATATATATATATATATATATATATATATATATATATATATATATATATATATATATATATATATCTTGATTGGATTATCCAGAGAATAGTGCTCGATACCGTGGTAGAGCGCAATATGTAGGTGTGGGAAAAATCACAAGACTACTTCATCCCAGAGATGAAGTAGTCTTGTGATTTTTCCCACACCTACATATATATATATATATATATATATATATATATATATATATATATACATATATATATATATATATATACACTATATATATATATATATATATATATATATATACACATATATATATATATGTGACAATCTGTCACTTTATTTCTGTTAGTTTTTCGTGTTTTTGTATTTACTTCCTGTTCAGTGCTCTTACTTTGTTGTATTTCCTGTTTTATTCACGAGCACTGTTGTTTTTCTCTTTTCGTTGATTGGCAGTGGTTCACACCTGCTGTCAATCAAACTACTGCCTATTTATGTTCCACCCGAGCACTCCTCAGTGCTCGAAGATAAATCTATGTTTGGAAATGTTACTATGCAAGACTGCTTTCTGTTTATTTGTTTCTTATGAGTATTAAATTATTTTACCTTCACTCATTTCTCTCCTGGACTCTTGCATCCACGGGGTCACACAACTGCAGCCATGCGACATCCTAACAATATATATATATATATGTATATATATATATATATATATATATATATATATATATTAGGGCTGCGAATCTTTGGGTGTCCCACGATTCGATTCAATATCGATTCTCGGAGGTCACGATTCGATTCAAAATCGATTTCTTTTTTAATTCAACACGATTCTCAATTCAAAAACAATTTTTTCCCAAATCAAAAGGAGTCTCTATTCATTCAATACGTAGGATTTCAGCAGGATCTACCCCAGTCTGCTGACATGCAAGCGGAGTAGTAGATTTTTTAAATTGTAAAGGACAATGTTTTATCAACTGATTGCAATAATGTAAATTTGTTTTAACTATTAAACGAACCAAAAATATGACTTATTTTATCTTATATTATATATATATATATATATATTTATATATATATATATATATATATATATATATATATATATATATATATATACATATATATATATATATATATATATATATGAGAAACAAACACGAAAATAGATGTGATGCCAAAAAATATTGACGTAATCATAGTAATATCGACTAGATACGCTACTGTACTTGGTATCATTACAGTGGATGTCAGGTGTAGATCCACCAATGTCGTTTGTTTACATTTTGACGCCGGTGAGCTACGGTGTGTAGTGAAGCATGTTGAGCTATTCCTCGTCCTGCAGAGATGATACTTGTAAGAAACTTACCTAATTTGTTGCCATGGAGACAAGGATTAATGATTTAGGAATGACTAAAACACTGCAGACTGGGGCTGGACTTTAGCCGCTAGCTAGCCATGTCTTAAAACGCCTCTTTGGGTAGGCGTTACAGTGTTATAACTTCATCTTTATCATTAGTTTTTAAGCCAAAATGCGTCCATTCTCTCTTTTCTGTCTACACACTATCTGCTTGTAAGTACTCCGTGATTGTGCGCTGCCGAACATGCTCCTTTTCAGAGGCGGTACACTACTGAAAATGATTCATTCGTATCGCAGAACTATACTAATACTGTACAACATTAGTCCCTTTATATCAGATTAGAAGCACTAGGGTTGACCATTATCAGCAATTGCAGGGACTTAACATACTTTTTTGCCTTCTCTGCCGGAGAGAAACCATCTCGTAGAGTTCTCGCTCTATCAGCCCGTCGCCTTCCTTCTCATCCAGCCATTTAGAGCACGGGAAGGTCTGTTCAATTCCGGTAAATGGACAATACACCACCACCTACAAATAAGACCTGGGTAAAACTAGGTCACGTGAGCAGATAGTGTTGTTATTTCTTATTGATGTGTGTGCATACCTTTTCACAGTACCACCCAGCACTGACCCCGCTGTTGTCATGTCCGATGGTCACCCTGCTGAGGGGGCTGAGAAGTGCGGCAATCTCGATATTGAAGACGTCCGCCAGGCCACGTTCAAATTTCCCTCTTTCAAGAAACACCTGGATCAAATACGCAGAGGAGAAAATGTTTTTTTCACACGTTTTTTTATATATATTTTTTTTACACAAAATCTATGTTTGTAGATGATAAACAATAACAACAATAACGATGTTAACACACACAATATGTCTCATTTACCTTGCCACTGTTCTTTGAGCCTTTGGTGCCGTGCATCACAATGTGGATTTTGGAGTTGGTCCCGGCTCCTCGGATGTTTCCGGTTACAATCTGGAAGTTGTACACGATACCTGACAGGAATAGTTTCTTGTGAGCTGGCTTTAGGGGCACGATGGTTCACAGGCTCAACAGCGACAAGATGATTTAATTACTGGCTAAAGAATCAAGAAGACTCTGCCAAGTAGAAAGTAGTGTTGCATCTGATACTAATATTTTGGTACTGGTACCAAAATGGATTTAGGTGCTTTTTGGTACTTTTCTAAATAAAGGGCACCACAAAAAATGTCATTATTGACTTTATCTGAAAAAAAAATCTTAGTGTACGTTAAACATATGTTTCTTATTGCAAGTTTGTCCTTAAATTAAATAGTGAACATACTCGACAACTTGTCTTTTGGTAGTAAGTAAACAAACAAAGGCTCCTAATTTAGTTTGCTGACATATGCAGTAACATACTGTGTCATTTTCCATTCTATTATTTTGTCAAAATTATTAAGGACAAGTGGTAGAAAATTAATTAATAATCTGCTTGTTCATTTACTGTTATATCTGCTTATTTTCTGTATCAACATGTTCTATTTACACTTCTGTTTAAATGTAATAATCACTTTACATTAGTTTTGGATGATACCACAAATTTGGGTATCAATACGATACCAAGTCCTTACAGGATCATACGGTGATCATCTTCAAAGTCCTCATGTGTCCAGGGACATATTTCCTGAGTTCATAAACATAATATACCGTATTTTTCGGACTAGAAGTCGCAGTTTTTTTTCATAGTTTGGCCGGGGTTGCGACTTATACTCAGGAGCGCCTTATGTGTGAAATCATTAACACAAAACCATAAAATATCAAATAATATTATTTAGTTCATTCACATAAGAGACTAGACGTATAAGATTTCATCGGATTTAGCAATTAGGAGTGACAGATTGTTTGGTAAATGTATAGCATGTTCTATATGTTATAGTTATTTGAATGACTCTTACCATAATATGTTATGTTAACATACCAGGCACCTTCTCAGTTGATTATTTATGCCTAATATAACGTACACTTATTCAGCCCGTTGTTCAATATTCTTTATTTATTTTAAATTGCCTTTCAAATGTCTATTCTTGGTGTTGGGTTTTATCAAATAAATTTCCCCCAAAAATGCGACTTATATACCAGTATGTTTTTTTCCTTCTTTATTAAGAATTTTCAGCACGTGCGACTTATACTCCGGAGCGACTTATACTCTGAAAAGTCCGGTACATAAATAAAAAACGAAAACAGATTTTGTGATGCTAAAAAATATTGATGTAATCATAGTAGTATTGACTAGATACGCAATTGTACTTGGTATAATTACAGTGGATGTTAGGTATCGATCCACCAATGGCGTTTGTTTATATTGTAGCGTCCCGAAGAGTTGGTGCTGCATGGAATTCTGGGAATTTGTTCTGTAATGTTTATATTGTGTTGCGGTGCAAATATTCTCCCGAAATGTGTTTGTCATTATTGTTTAGTATGATTTTGCAATATCGCACATGTTTATGACAGTGTTGGCCCCATGACTATTATTATGGCTGTTGACTAAGTATGATTCATTCATTCACATGCGATTAGTGCTTTCAATGTTAAGTTGATCTTGTTAATGGTCAATGATTGGACATGATGAAATCTTGTCTTAATATTGTCAAATGTAGACAAATTTTAATACGTCCATTATCATGACTCCAGTGTGCTGAGGTGTGTAGTGAAGCGAGGCATGTATAGCAATCACTCGACCTACATGGTTGATACTTGATTTGTAGTGATTGGGGGTTAAAGGAGTAGTGATTTAGAAGCAGTTAAAACACTGCTGACTGCGGACAGACATTAAAGCCGACGTGACGACGACGAGTGGGGGACCAATACTTCCGGTACTTTTTAGAGGCGGTATAGTACCGAATATGATTCATTCCGGTGTACCGTACAACCCTAGTAGAAAGTAAACATTTTTGGTGAACTAAAACAAAACAACAACAAAACTGAGTACATTTGATCACATTCACAGATGTAATTTGTATCAATTCTTTCTTACCCGTCGGTTGGCTCCCTCCCACCAAAATGTCTCTCTGTATCTTGCCATCGTCCTCATCAATGGCAAACCACCGATTGATTGGAAATTCATACACTACTTTGTTTCCCAGATCGTCCACAGTCACCTTGACACAAAAAAAAATAAAAAATGAGAGAGCGCTTCTATGGCACAACCTCCGCGAGGCAGCATTTTCTTGCTTGGAACAACCCTGGCAAAGAAACAGAAGCTCAGAACATCCCTTGTGAACATCCTATTGACATCTAATTTTAGGTTGCTGTTCAATATGTCGGTCCTTTTTGCATAATTTGCAGTTCCCTGACAATAAGCTTGATAAACATGTTTGAGCCTATATATTTGATCAAATATTTCCTCTGTTGAAACCTGCCGATGCTTGGTGGTTGGTGGTCACTCCTGTTTGAAGCCTGCCTACAGTTTGCAGTTGGTGTCGTTTTTGGTTTCCATCCATCCATCCATTTTCTACCACTTGTCCCTTTCGGGGTCGCGGGGGGTGCTGGAGCCTAATTCTGCTGCATTTGGGCGGAAGGCGGTGTACACCCTAGACAAGTCGCCACCTCATCACAGGGCCTATTTAGTGTTGCCAAGCAACTTATCCCCACACTGCAAAAACTGGAATCTAAGTAAGATTAAATATCAAAAATAAGGGTGATATTTGCTTATTTTCTGTCTGATAAGATAACTCTTCTCACTAAGCAGATTTTATGTTAGTGTTCCACTTGTTTTAAGGGTTTTGGTCCTAAATAATCTCAGTACATACTTGCCAACCCTCCCGGATTTTCCGGGAGACTCCCGAAATTCAGCGCCTCTCCTGAAAATCTCCCGAAATTCAGCCGGAGTTGGCGGCCACGCCCCCTCCAGCTGTCCCTGAGTGGGGACAGCCTTTTTTCACGTCCGCTTTTTCACAATATAAACAGCTTGCCTGCCCAATCACGTCACAACATCTACGGATTTTAATTAAAAAAAACTGCACACACAAGGACACGAAGCAGAAGAACGAGGAAGTTACAGCCATGGCGACGCCGTCGACGAGCAAAATGAAGAAATACGCTTGTAAGTTCCAAAACGATTGGAAACAAGAATTTCATTTTATCCAGGAGAGTTCGAAGGGGAAGGGGTATGTTGCCTGTAAATTTTGTAGAACAGACTTCTCCATTGAACACTGTGGCCGAATGGATATACTCAGGGGAGCACAAAGCGTCCGCAGCGCAGCATCGTTTACAACCCAGTATTATAGACCACCTCACAAAATGGAGACCCGATGGTGTAACTTATACTGAGACAAAGATGGCTATGCTAATAGCTGGAAGCAACATCCTGTTGTCCTTTGCGGATGTTTACAACAAATCCGTAAAGTATATGTTCCCGGATTAGGAGATCGCTCGCCAATACGCAAATGGCAGAACAAAGGTTACTCAAAGAGTGAAAGGTAAGTGTTGTTTTTTTTTTTTTTGTAACCAGTGAGCACAGTACAGTTAGTAGAACAACTGTGTTTTCATTACTGTGTATTTGATAGGTGCCTTTGCCCCGGACTTGGACAAGGATGTGATCAAACTTTGCCAAAACCAACCAAAATAAATGTGTCTATATATATATATATATATATATATATATATATATATATATATATATATATATATATATATATATATATATTTGGTCTCACGATGTCAAAATGTGAACAGCATGATGAAGGCGACTGTTTAAATACTTACTCATACTTTAATTCTAATTGAAGCAGGACATGTATTAGGTGATTCATCGGTCGCACAGCTAATGACAGCTCTAATAATTTAATTGGCCTGCTCCTAGTCAGAGAACAGCAAGTTGCGCAAAAAGTACTAAAATGTTAAACAGTTAGACATGTATAGGTTTGAGTGCTTTTTAGGTTCATCCTTAAAGAAGAATATCTCAAACTTTTTGAGAGTAGTACACATGTTCTTCATTTATTTAAAATGCTAAAAGCACTCAAGGTGAGTCATTGCTGTAATGCATTGCTGTAAGTCAACGCTGCAATCGTCTTCAAATATACGTCGATGAGTCTGAAACTAATCCCTTAA
The DNA here is from genome assembly GCF_033978795.1 of Nerophis ophidion. Taxonomy (NCBI): domain Eukaryota; kingdom Metazoa; phylum Chordata; class Actinopteri; order Syngnathiformes; family Syngnathidae; genus Nerophis; species Nerophis ophidion. Next base: position 24,114,259 of record NC_084611.1, on the reverse strand, counting down.
TGAGTAAGGGTTTCCCTTTACAAGTTGGCTAGGATGACATCATTTACGAACCAATTGTGTGCACGCATGCGTGTACATGAATGCTCTAGCTGAAATGAGCTCATCTCACCGTACAGTATAAGTGACTCAGATGAGGGGGCTCAGGAAACACGAGAATCACATATATTACTGTAAGTACCTCTAAAGGTAGACTGAAGTACATTAGAAAAATTCTTAAACACTTTTTTGGAGGATAAATTGATTGACTTAATGAGTGTTTACAGGATTTTTTTAATCCACTGAATTATATACACACACACACACACACACACACACACACACACACACACACACACACACACACACACACACACACACACACACACATTTATATATATATATATATATATACATACATATATATATATATATACAGTATATATATATATATACATATATATATGATTATAATTACATATACATATATACAAATACATACATATACTGTATATGCATATATACACATACAAACATTTATATACTGTATTTAAATACATACACAAAAATATATATATATACATACGTACATACATCTACATTTATACATACATATATTCATCGACATATATACAATATATGTATACACATATACACACATACAATACATGTATACACACACTTATAAATATATATATATATATATACATATATATGATATATTATATATATGTATTTATACACACATCTCTCTCTCTCTCTCTCTCTCTCTCTCTCTCTCTCTCTCTCTCTCTCTATATATATATATATCTCCATCCATCCATTTTTTCTCGCTTGTCCTTCTCGGGTTGCGGGGGTTGCTGGAGCCAATCTTGGCTGCATTCGGCACCTCGTCGCAGGGCCAACACAGAGACAGACAACATTCACACTCACATTCACACACTAGGGCCAATTTAGTGTTGCCAATCAACCTATCCCCAGGTGCATGTCTTTGGAGGTGGGAGGAAGCCGGAGTACCCGGAGGGAACCCACACAGTCACGGGGAGAACATGCAAACTCCACATGGAAAGGCCCCGGGTGGGGCTCAGACTCAGGACCTCTATATTGTGAGGCACATGCACTAACCCCTCTTCCACCGTGCTGCCATATACTGTGTGTGTGTGTGTGTGTGTGTGTATATATATATATATATATATATATAAAAGCTACCTTTTCAACAAACCATCCTGCGGAAGAGCCTTTGTTGTTATGGCCGATAGTGATCTTCCTGACTTTGCCAAGGTTTGGGGCTTCAATGGTGAATTTGTCCTCTGTGCCTTTTTCAAAGTTATTTTTGTCTGTGTTCAGTAGCCTCTCACCTGAAAGAAAATGAAAAATTGTGATAACCATTGAAATTAAAATTGGACCTACTGTAATTAATTGTATTGAGGGGATTGGTGACAAACTTAATATTTGTATACAATAAGAAGGAGATTCATATGGCCCCATTTGTCGCGGTTTACCTGACACATGAAACGTCACAAAAGTCTACTTTATAACACTTGACACTGAGTGTGTAACAAGATATATCAACTTGACACCTCAGTAGTAATTGCTAAACACATTCTTTTATTTGTTTTTATCATTAATCATTGAGTGAACACAGTCAAAATAACTAAACATTGGTAGCATTGAGTATTGGTATTAATTATACTGTATCGGTTCTAATGTGAAAGTTAAACTTCCTTCATAGTACATGACCAAAACAATTAAATATTCATTCAATACAAAAAAAAAAAACTTTCACCAAGTAATTTCTTACCTGTATCACCAAACTCTCCAAATATATTTATAAAGACGTCCGCATCGGTTCCGCTACCTTTTATATCAGCAGTGAAGACACTGACCATATACTTATTGTCTGTAAAAGTAAGTGCACATGTTAGTTCTTCATTTTAGTGAGTAAAGTACTGATACTGTTGTGAGTGTTTCGTACATTTGGGCATCTCCGTGGCATCCAAGGTGCCCAGCAGGTCTCTAACAAAAAGGTTGTCCCCTTCCACTTTACTGAGCCAGTTGTTACAAGCAAAGTAGTACCTCAGGTGAGGCCTGATTACGTCAGTCACTACCACCCGGTCCAAGAACCAGCTGGGGTTCAGACCTGTGTTGTCATGCTCAATCCTGGAGTGACACAAGATATTAATATTGTCATTCTCGAAAAAATACACGTCCGGTCTTCACTTACCGAATCTTCTTTAAAGGTCCCACATTGTGGGTTCTTATTCTGAACACATCAGTTTTGGCCCTCTCAAATGCAGTGCGGCTCCTGGAACAGATGAGAAGGTTAGCGTACGACAACGGAAAAAAAGCACGCTAAGCAAAAACCTATACGTACCTTTTCTCTGTGCTGTAAGTGGAGAATGACGGATACAGGTTAGTTTCAGTGGAAAATATTCAATACCTGAGTCAGAATTGGTCATAGTTAAAGTGAAATATGTATCCTTATTAGACATCATTCAGCAATTATCCAGGACAGGAACTCACTTGCTTGCCAAATGGACTTTGGGAGTGATACCAAATTCTCCAAAGAGTGTGACAAACACGTTTGCATCGGTGCCCGCTCCCCTCTCGTCCCCAGTGATGGTCACCACCTCATACACTGACAAGTTGAACAGATCAAATGTGTGTATTTCAAGATACATTTCTGTCTTTTTTTTCCACCTCCGATAATACACGTATTGAACTTAAATGTACAGTCCTGGTCAAAAGTTTACATACATTTGTGAAGAACATAATTTGTACAACTCTTGTTTTTTGTGATAGAATAATTGGAGCACAATCAATTTTTGTTTCATCTGACATCATATGGACAAAGATAAGACCTTCTGGAAGAAAACTCTGTCGTCAGATGAAACAAAAATGTAGCTGTTTGGCCACAATACCCAGCAATATGTTTGGAGGAGAAAAGGTGAGGCATTTAATCCCAGGAACACCATACCTACCGTCCAGCATGGTGGTGGTAGTATTATGCTCTGGGCCTGTTTTGCTGCCAATGGAACTGGTGCTTTACAGAGGGTGAATGGGACAAAGAAAAAGGAGGATTACCTCCAAATTCTTCAGGACAACCTAAAATCATCAGCCCAAAGGTTGGGTCTTGCAACAGGACAATGACAAACACGTCAAAAGTGGTAAAGGAATGACTAAATCAGGCTAGAATTAAGGTTTTAGAATGGCCTTCCCAAAGTCCTGACTTAAACGTGTGGACAACGCTCATACTTGCCAACTCTCACGGATTTTCCTGGAGACTCCCAAATTTCAGCGCCTCTCTCGAAAACCTTCGGGGACAAATTTTCTCCCGAAAATCTCCCGAAATTAAGGCGGAGCTGGAGGCCACGCCCCCTCCAGCTCCATGCGGACCTGAGTGAGGACAGCCTGTTTTCACTTCCGCTTTCCCACAATATAAACAGTGTGTCTGCCCAATGACGTTATAACTGTAGAATGATCGAGGGCGAGTTCTTGGTTTCTTATGTGGGTTTATTGTTAGGCAGTTTCATTAACGTCCTCCCAGCGCGGTAACAACACACAACAACAGCAGTCACGTTTTCGTCTACCGTAAAGCAGTTTGTCTGCCCTAAACAGCAATGTTGTGGCACTCTTAAACAGGACAATACTGCCATCTACTGTACATGTATATGTGACGATAACATCTACGGCTTTTAGAGAGTGCAGTGAACAACTGCTCACACAACAAGGAGACGAAGCAGAAGAACGAGGAAGATACAGCCGTGGCGAGGCCGACGACAAGTAAGATGTGAAGTGAAGTGTGAAGTGAATTATATTTATTTAGCGCTTTTCTCTAGTGACTCAAAGCGCTTTACATAGTGAAACCCAATATCTAAGTTACATTTTTTTAAACCAGTGTGGGTGGCACTGGGAGCAGGTGGGTAAAGTGTCTTGCCCAAGGACACAACGGCAGTGACTAGGATGGCGGAAGCGGGAATCGAACCTGCGACCCTCAAGTTGCTGACACGGCCGCTCTACCAACCGAGCTATACCATAAAGATGAAGAAATAAGCTTGTAACTTTCAAGCCGCAGCTGCGATTGGACCTGGATAGCCTCGGGGAAGAAGTAGTGGACTACCAAGTGCTTGGCAGTGAAGATCTTCCTCAGAAAGCAAAGAGGGTGTCAAACTGTTCTCATTTGCTTTAATTTTGCTGAAGCCATTTTTAAAAAAAAAATATGTTCTGTCCCGCCACTCAGGCAAATCATATTTGTTGATGTAGATCAGGGGTCGGGAACTGTTTTACCTGAGAGAGCAATGAAAGCCAAATATTTTAAAATGTATTTCCGTGAAAGCCATATAATATTTTTTAACGCTGAATACAACTAAATGCGTGGATTTTAGAGTATAATAAGTGTCTTATTCTTTTTAATAACATGGTTATTCTGAAGCTAACCAATAATAAATAAAATACTTCTTACCATTAATTCGACTTTTTAAAAAGCTGCGGTAGAAAACGGATGGATGGATTAAAATGCATGAGAATATTAAATTTTTTTAACGTTATTTTTAACACTGTGATTACCAGCGGAATTACGCATTACTTAGAGCGTTAAGCAATGTAAGCTAAGATGTATCTGGGAGCCAGATGCAGTCATCAAAACAGCCACATCTGGCTCGAGCACCATAGGTTCCCTAACCCTGAAGTAGATACTCATATGATTTCAATGGTTCATTGTTCCACTTTTTATCTGAGTTCTTAGAGTGAGTATCCTGTGTTAAAAACTGGTTGTCCTCAAAATTCCTCCAGATGAACTCAAACAAAACAGAAACTGATAATGGCCCCAGAAAAAAAAGATCCCCCTGATCAATAACTTCCTTGGTGTTCTGGGTGCATCTGTTAAAAGCAGCCTCAGAAACCTTGGGTTGTGTTTGACTTGTCAACGTCTTTGGAGAGTCACTGTCGTCAACTGACCAAAAACTCTTTTTATCATCTCAGAAATATTTCTGAAGTGAGAAATTTGTGGTCAAAACTGGATCTCAAAATGATCATTCACACACTCATTTCGTCTCGTGTTGACGATTGCAATTCTCTTTTCACCCTTTTCAACAAGTCAACGCTAAAGAGACTTCAGACTGTACAAAATGCGGCTGACAGATTTTAGACCGGTGCACCCAGAACACCCCCGTTTTATCCAGTCTTCATTGGCATCCAGATACATTCCGCAGTAAGGTTAAGATTTTAGTCCTGACATCCGGTGTGTTGCATGGTGGGGCCCCTCGGTACATCACTGACTTGCTATGCCCCTACTCCTTAGGGCGCAGCATCCGGTCTTCAGGCCAGGGTCTTCTAAATATCCCAAAAACTTGTTTAAAACCCGTGGAGACCTGGCATTCCAGGCTTTATCTCCAAGACTCTGGAACAATTTGCACCAGTCCCTCCGTGATTTTGACTGTGTTGAAACTTTTAATAAACATTTGAAAACTTCCCTTTCTATTAAAGCTTTTAGATAATGCACCGTTTAACTATCATTTTTAATCAACTTTGTATCCTTTTTATGATGTTGCTCCTGTTGTTTTGAATTTAATCGTTTTACTTCACCTATGTTTTATACAGCGCTTTGTGATTTTATTTGTGAAAAGCGCTTTATAAATAAAATGTACTTACTACTTACTTAAATCTGCTGTACGGATTTACATTACAAAAGAGAAGTGTGGGATATTTTTTGTTGTCTTTTTTGTATTTCACTATTAATACATGTACAAACCCTGTTTCCATATGAGTTGGGAAATTGTGTTAGATGTAAATATAAACGGAATATAATGATTTGCAAATCATTTTCAACCCGTATTCAGTTGAATATGCTACAAAGACAACATATTTGATGTTCAAACTGATAAACATTTTTTTTTGTGCAAATAATCATTAACTTTAGAATTGGATGCCAGCAACACCTGACAAAGAATTGGGAAAGGTGGCAATAAATACTGATAAAGTTGAGAAATGCTCATCAAACACTTATTTGGAACATCCTACAGGTGTGCAGGCTAATTAGTAACAGGTGGGTGCCATGATTGGGTATAAAAACAGCTTCCATGAAATGCTAAGTAGTTCACAAACAAGGATGGGGCGAGGGTCACCAATTTGTAAGCAAATTGTCGAACGGTTATAGAACAACATTTCTCAGCGAGCTATTGCAAGGAATTTAGGGGTTTTACCATCTACAGTCCGTAAAATCATCAAAAGGTTCAGAGAATCTGGAGAAAAATCACTGCACGTAAGCAATGATATTACGGACCTTTGATCCCTCATGTGGTACTGCATCAAAAATCGACATCAGTGTGTAAAGGATATCACCACATGGGCTCAGGAACACTTCATATAACCACTGTCAGTAACTATAGTTGGTTGCCACATCTGTAAGTGCAAGTTAAAGCTCCACTATGCAAAACAAAAAAAAACATTTATCAACAACACCAAGGAACGCCGCTGGCTTCTCTGGGCCCGAGATCATCTAAGATGGACTGATGCAAAGTGTAAAACTGTTCTTTGGTCTGAAGAGTCCACATTTCAAATTATATTTGGAAACTGTGGACGTGGTGTCCTCCGTAACAAAGAGGAAAATAACAATCCGAATTGTTATAGGCGCAAAGTTGAAAAGCCAGCATCTGTGATGGTATGGGGGTGTATTAGTGCCCAAGGCATGGGTAACTTACACATCTGTGAAGGCACCATTAATGCTGAATGGTCCACAGAGGTTTCGGAGCAACATATGTTGTCATCCAAGCAGCGTTATCATGGACGCCCCTGCTTATTTCAGCAAGACAATGCCAAGCCACGTGTTACAACAGCGTGGTTTTGTAGTAAAAGAGTGCGGGTACTTTCCTAGACCGCCTGCAGTCCAGACCTGTCTCCCATCGAAATTGTGTGGCGCATTATGAAGCGTAAAATACGACAGGGGAGAGCCCGGACTGTTGAACGACTAAAGCTCTACATAAAACAAGAATGGGAAAGAATTCCACTTTCAAAGCTTCAACAATTAGTTTCCTCAGTTCCCAAACGTTTATTGAGTGTTGTTAAAAGAAAAGGTTATGTAACACAGTGGTGAACATGCCCTTTCACAACTACTTTGGCACATGTTGCACCCATGAAATTCTAAGTTAATTATTATTTGAAAAAAAAAGTTTACGAGATTAAACATCAAATGTCTTGTCTTTGTAGTGCATTCTACTGATAATGGGTTGAAAAGGATTTGCAAATCATTGTATTCCGTTTATATTTACATCCAACACAATTTTCCAACTCATACGAGAACGGGGTTTGTATTTAATGTTTGCCGCAGAAGACAGAGGAGGAAATTGAGGGGATAAAAGTGGGTTAAGACAGAGAGAGAGACAACACCAACAAACAACAACAACAACAATAGAACTATATCAACAACTTTTGATATATACAAATATAATACCAAAAATTATAAGGAAAATCCATGCAACTACGAAATGGCACTCCTTCTCATCGTTGTTGTTAATCAATTTAGTTCCTGGGTCATAAATAATTGTCTACCAGTAGTCCATAGTGCATTCCTCCTGTGAAAGCATATTTTACACATATTTCACAGAACTGACGTACCAGCTAATTGGATAGTGTAAGCTTGGAGATCTCCGTCTCATGTGATGTATACAAAACTTGTCGGAAAGTACAAAACGTTCCCCACATTGCTGAATAACCTTACTGTCATGTCACTTTTACAGATCTAATACCACCACCAAAAATGTGGAAAATTTCCGGGAAATCGCTCGTCAATACGCAAATGGCAGAACAAAGGTTACTCAAATAGTGAAAGGTAAGTGTTGTTGTTATTTTTTAGTAACCAGCAAGCACAGAAAAAAAAACCTGCATGTTTTTACGCATTTGTCGGTGTTAACAGCACAGACTTGGTGGGAAAATTGTGGTCAAATGTCAGCTGTGTAAAAGGGTCTACAGATTCCTTTGAACTAATTTGGAATTAAATATTTTTTACAAAGGTTTTACCTTTCATTTTGTGGTACTCATCTTCATAGTTCTCCACCAACTCCTCCTGGTAATTTCGAAGCTCACTCTCGTAGATTTCCACATAATTCTCCACCTTCTTCTTTTTGCCTTTCGTCTTCTTGCCGTCTTCATCGCTGTTCCCCTTCTCTGACGCTCTCTTCTTGTCTTTCTTCTTCTTTTTCCCGTCCTCCTCATCCCCTGCTACCTCGTCCTCTTTTTTCTCGGAGTCCTTCTTGGATTTTTTGTGTTCATCTTTGGATTTTTTCCCCTTGGGGCCCATCTTGTCTTTTTCCAAAGTCCGACTTGTTGCTTTTTTAGTGGTGGCGATCACATCCGGAAGATTCCTCTCTCTTTCCTTACTGCTTGAGTCGCTGTTGTTGTCGTCATGGTCTGTGTTCTGGGAGACGTCGCTGAGGTCATCCCTGCTTACTTCTTTGTTTTTCTTCCTCTTATCCTTATCTTTGACTTGTCTTTTCTTGTTGCTGCTGCTCACATTGCTCCTATTTGTGTTAGAGCTGTAGCCTTCTTCATCACTGTCCTCCTTCTCCTTCCTACGTCCTCCGGCATACTCACTCACCTTCAAACTTCTCTTCTTGGGCTTCTGTTGCTGATCCTCAGAGTCCTCGTCATCCAGATCTTTGGTTTCCTTCTGCACACTCTGACTTTTTTTTGTTTTTTTAGCAGGCATCTTTAATTTATGTACTACCCTGAAACCGATTCCAGTGTGCTTCGTTGAAACTTGATTAAAGTGACCCGTGACCGGACAGGAGTGACCTACAGGTCTGCCTCCAGCTTTCTAGGCCTGCGTTGTAGACACGGGAAAGCCCTCTCTCACTATGACAACACATGCTCTGAGCTCATTAAACACATACCTGTCACCTGACTAGGGAAGGGGGTAAAAAACATGGGAAGGAGCACCCACCTCCAAAAAGGTATGGCAACTCCCTTAGTCACACGCTAATTTAACACCAATTACTTGTTTGTCACTTATTGTCTGGGCGGTAAGACCATTTAGGTGTTCAGTTTTTGCAGTAGTTAATTGGTTTTTCCTTTGTGTCTTGTGAGTTTTTGTTACCAACCCTTTTCTTTGCTACAGACCCAACCACTCCCTGAGTCAGGCCTAATGACCAAGGGGTGTTGCAAGTGTGCTTAATTAGCAGGCATATTCAATCACACCTCATACTTGCCAACCTTGAGACCTCCGATTTTGGGAGGTGGGGGTGGACGGCGTGGTCGGGGGTGGGGCGGAGGCATGGTTGGGGGGCGTGGTTAAGAGAGTGGCGTATAATTCACCAATACGAGTATTTAATCTATATTTCATATATATATATAAATATATATTTATGTATGAAATACTTGACTTTCAGTGAATTCTAGCTATATATATTTATTTTATTATATATATAAATAAAAGAAATAGTTGAATTTCCGACGGCACCCATCAAATACACAGTAATAAAAACACAGTTGATCTACTAACTGTACTGTGATTGCTGGTTACTAAAAAAAACAAAAAAACACTTACCTTTCACAATTTGAGTAACCTTTGTTCTGCCATTTGCGTATTGGCGAGCGATTTCCGAATCCGGGAACACCCTTCACGGATTTGTTGTAGACATCCGCAAATGAGAACGGGATGTTGCTTCCAGCTATCAGCATAGCCATCTTTGTCTCAGCATAAGATGCACCCTCGGGTCTCCATTTTGCCAGGTGGGTCATAATACTGGGTTGTGAACGATGCTGTGCTGCGGAAGCTTTGTGCTTCGCTGACTGACCGTTCATGACTGAGTATTTCCATTCGGCCGCTGTGTTCAATGGAAAAGTCTGTTTTACAAAATTTACAGGCAACACACCCCTTTCCCTTCGAACTCTCCTCGATAAACTGAAATTCCTGTTTCCAATCGTTCTGGAACTTGCAAGCGTATTTCTTCATTTTGCTCGTAAATGGTGTAATATATTGGGTTGGAGTCAATAATCAGGCGACGTGTTGAAGTTACGTCTCTTTACTGTGGGCTTCAGAACAGACTCCCTAATGCATGTTCCTTGACTGCACTTAAATGTAGAATATATTTACATTCTATTCTATGTACAGTAGATGGCAGTATTGTCCTGTTTAAGAGGGTCACAACATTGAGTCAGGTTTTAATGGAGCTGGAGGGGCCGTGTTCTCCATCTCCGCCTGAATTTCGTGAGATTTTCGGGAGAAAATTTGTCCCGGGAGGTTTTCAGGAGAGGCGCTGAATTTCGGGAGTCTCCTGGAAATTCCGGGAGGGTTGGCAAGTATGTCACACCTGTACAGGCAGGCAGGCTCTGGCTGATTACTCCTTGTGACCCAGGATCTATTATTCATGCTATGGATTCTTCTCCTCATTTGCAGTTCCTGTACAACCTTTCCCCTTCCTGCTGGCTCAGGTACCCACTCTGTTCTTGATATCGTATTTTACCTGTTGCAGTATTTTTCGCGGTGCAATCTTTTGTTTCCCTTTTTTTTATGCACCGCAGTTTTTTTGTAATTCACTTAAGTGTTGCTCGTTATCCCTGTCTTGAGCGATAAAGACCCTTTTTGTTCGTACTCCTCCTGCCTGTGTTTTTGCATCTTGAGATCCGCTAGCGGCTAGCCTCTTTGAGAGAATCACCAAGCGTGACACTTTTCTGCTAACCTGACTCTCGCCAGACCCTTGTAGTTCACAGAGCTCCACACAAAGGTCTGGGCTCGAAGGCATTGCAAACTCCTTCCAGATAGTAAAAAATAATGAACCAATCAGAATCGCCGGGTGGGATTTCATAGATGTGACATAGCGCCGAAGCGACTGTTTGATTCAAACAACAATGGTGGTAGGCAGAGAGGAATCGAGTGCTGACATTGATTCTGCTATTGCAACTGTTTTGCAACATCGATCAAATATTAGTTCTACACGGTGTTGACGGTGTACTGCTTCTTCCTCATGAGGTGGCCAATGGTGGTCCAGAATCACTTTGAAGCCGTCTGGAAATCTTTTTCTATGTCTCCCCGAACTTCTCTCATGTACGAGACACCGCTTGGCCTGTCGGTTCCTGTCCGCTGCCTCCGGAGTTCCAGAAGCCAAAAGGACCCCCTCCTTATTCAGCTTGACTGCATCACTTACTGGGGGGGTTCTGGTATTACCGCCAAGTCAGGCACCAACGACTTTGCGGCCGCAGTGCCAGTCAGCCATCTCGACAATAGAGGGATGGAACATGGTCCACTCGGACTCAATGACGTGTTTAAAGTTCTTCCAGATGTGGGAGTTGAAGCTCTTTTTTGATTTAGACTCCGCTAGACGTTCCCAGCAGACCCTCACAATGCGTTTAGGTATTCCATCGCAGCCAACTAAACACCAGGGGGTGATCTATTGAAAGCTACACCCCTCTTGTCACCCGATAGTCTAAAAGAACAAGACCGCAAATCCGATGACACAACCACAAAGTCGATCATCGAACTGCGGCCGAGGGTTTCCTTGTACCAAGTGCACATATGGGCATCATTGTGTTTGAACATGGTGTTTGTCATGAACAATCTGTGAGAAGCACAGACCAATATGAGCATTGCAGTCCCCTAGCAGTACAGGGGATATACCTGAGGGAGCACTCTCCAGTACTCCATCTACTGAATCCAATAAGTGCGAGTACTCTGAACTGCTGTTTGGGGTGGAGGAAAGCTACTCTTGTCTACTGGGTTAAACTACAACGTACAAGCTGTGAGATGCAGGGCAATAAGTATTGCCACGCCCACCCGTTTCCTCCCACTGCTTGCAACGCCAGAGTGGAAGAGAGTCCAGCCCCTCTTCAGAGGACTGGTTCCAGAGCCCTTGCTGGGCGTCGAACTGAGTCAGACCCGATCCAGTCGGAACTTCTCTACTAGGCACACCAGCTCAGGCTCCTTTCCTTGCAGCGGGGTGACATTCCATGTCCCAAAAGCTAGCTTCTGTAGTCAAAGATTGGATCGCCAAGTGCCCTGCCTTTGCCTACTGTCGAACCTACATTGCACCCAACATCTACGCCCCCTCCTATGAGTGGTGAGCCCAATGGGACCCGCATCGCCTCTTTGGGTTGTGCCTGGTTGGGCCCAATGGGGACAGGCCAGGCCAGCCCACCAGGTACTTGTTAATGAGCTCCACTTCCAGGCCTGGCTCCAGAGGGGGGCCTCTGTGAGGGTAATCTGGATCCTTGTTACTTTCTTTCCATAGAGGTCTTTAAGCTGCTCTTTACGTGGTGCCTCACTTAGGACCTGTTTGTTTTGATGGACTCTACCAGGGGGCATTGAAAGCCCCCAGACAACGTAGCTACTAGGAGCATTGGGACACTCAAACTCCTCTACTTCAATAAGGTGGCAGCTCACGGAAGAGAAAGTCAAAATAATGAGATAAAAAAATTAAATTATGAGATGAATTAAGTTATGTGATACCAACTGCGCATGCGCAGCAGTCTTGCGGTCCTCTTCACTGGAGCTTTGTCACTAGTGGCAAACGTGATCATGACAAACATGTACTGTACATTAATGACGGCAGGCATACACACCGCAATATGACTTAGAGTTGAGCGACAGGTGACAGTCATGGCCATATGCACTGCTATCATTATACTGCATGTTTGTTGCTTGTGACTGAGGATCCAGACAGAAGCCAGGAAAATAGAGACATGTGCAGTTTGTATCTCATAATTTCAACTTTGTATTTCATAAATGACCTTTTATCTTATAATTTTGACCTTCTTATCTTATTATCATGACTTTTTACCTCATAATTTTGACCTTTAATCTCAAAATTTAGAATTTTTATCTCGTAATTATGACTTTCCATCCATCCATTTATTACCGCTTATTCACTTTGAGGTCGCTGGTGCTGATTTGTACTTTTTATCCAATCAATTTAACTTGCATTTTATAATTATAACTTCAGTCTCATAATTTCCATAATTTCTCATAATTATGTCTTTTGTATCTCAAAATTTAAACTTTTTTAATCTATTAGACTTACCATGTTTTTTTTCAGTGGCAGAAATGCGTTTCTATAGAAACAGGCTTCCATACAGTCAAGATATTTAATTATCAATTTTAAAAATGTAATGATATAGTACATAACTTATTGTTTATTGAGGATCCCCATTAGCCGACGCACAAATGCCAGGCGAGTCTTCCTGGGGTTCTTTTTAAAAGCTCAAAGTAAAATAATATTACACAGATCTAGTTACAAAACATACACAAATCCAATTACAAATAAAAGAGAAATAGAGGCATGAGAGTTAATCTTTGTCGCCATCATTAGGTCAAAAGGAGAAATTGCAGTAGGTGACTTGGTCTGAACTGGGCGGGAGAGGTGTGTGTTTCTTTTTTTATTTGTATTTTTTTTTTTGTCCTGTCCAGCTTCTCAGGCAAATCATATTGTTGATATAGATAACATTTAAATAATAATAATATAAAATGAAAATAAAATAAAATAAAAATAAGTGATATATATATATATATATATATATATATATATATATATATATATATATATATATATATATATATACTTGGAAGAGGGGTTATTGCGTCTGCCTCACAATAAAAAAGGTCCTGAGTAGTCAGGGTTCAATCCCGGGCTCGGGATCTTTCTGTGTGGAGTTTGCATGTTCTCCCCGTGAATGCGTGGGTTCCCTCCGGGTACTCCGGCTTCCTCCCACCTCCAAAGACATGCACCTGTGGATAGGTTGTTTGGCAACACTAAAATTGGCCCCAGTGTGTGAATGTTGTCTGTGTATCTGTTGGCCCTGCGATGAAGTGGCGACTTGTCCAAGGTGTACACCACCTTCCGCCCGATTGTAGCTGAGATAGGCACCAGTGCCCGCCGCGACCCCAAAGGGAATAAGCGGTAGAAGATGGATGGATGGATATATATATATATATATATATATATATATATATATATATATATATATATATATATATATATATATTTATGTGTGTGTGTACAATAATCTACACATAGATATATATACACACACACATACAGTGAGGCAAAAAAGTATCGAGTCAGCCACCGATTGTGCAAGTTCTCCCACTTAAAATGATTACAGAAGTCAGATTTTTTCTTCATGGGTACACTTCAACTGTAAGAGACAGAATGTGAAAAAATAATCCACAAATTCACATTGTAGGAATTTTAAATAATTTATTAGTAAATTATGGTGGAAAATAAGTATTTGGTCAACCATTCAAAGCTCTTACTTATGGAAGTCTTGTTCTTCCTCCAAACACGACAAGTTGAGTTTATACCAAAATGGATACATGGATGATACAGCAGAGGATTAGGAGAATTTCATGTGGTCAGATGAAACCAAAATAGAACTTTTTGGAAAAAACTCAACTCGTCGTGTTTGGAGGAAGAAGAATACTGAGGTGCATACATGCTACTGTGAAGCATGGGGGTGGAAACATCATGCTTTGGGGCTGTTTTTCTGCTAAAGGGACAGGACGATTGATCCGTGTTAAGGAAAGAATGAATGGGGCCATGTATCGTGAGATTTTGAGCCAAAACCTCCTTCCATCAGTGAGAGCTTTGAATGGTTGACCAAATACTTATTTTCCACGATAATTTACACATAAATTCTTTAAAATTCCTACAATGGGAATTCCTGGATTTTTTTTTGACATTCTGTCTGTCACAGTTGAAGTGTACCTATGATGAAAATTACAGACCTCTGTCATAATTTTTAGTGGGAGAACTTGCACAATCGGTGGCTGACTAAATACTTTTTTGCCCCACTGTACACACACACACACACACACACACACACACACACACACACACACACACACACACACACACACACACACACACACACACACACACACACACACACACACATATATACATACATATATACATACATATATTTTAATTTTCCTGAAGGAACTCTCCTGAAGGAATAAATAAAGTACTATCCATCTATATATACACAAACACACAGGTGTGCACGAGAGGTGTGTGTTTCTAATTTTTTGCCAACCAGAAATCCAGTTTTGTTGAAATGTTGAATGTTATTAGGGCCTTTATCCAAAAAATAGTCAATATTGGAGAATTTGCTAGGTCAATCTATAAAACAATGTATGCTGTTTTCCCTACTGGCAATAGAGGGAGACATTTTAGTGTTCAGAGTTAGTCTGGGTGACACTTGCTTGTATGTTTTTTTCTGTCTCATCCATTCAAATCGGTATTTCTGCTCTCTTCTGGTTTATTCATTTTGTATTCAGATAAATGTCTCAAAGACCATGTCAATGCATCCATCCATTTCCTACCGCTTATTCCCTTTCGGGGTCGCGGGGGGCGCTGGCGCCTATCTCAGCTACAATCGGGCGGAAGGCAGGGTACACCCTGGACAAGTCGCCACCTCATCGCAGGGCCAACACAGATAGACAGACAACATTCACACTCACATTCACACACTAGGGCCAATTTAGTGTTGCCAATCAACCTATCCCCAGGTGCATGTCTTTTGAAATTCAGTTCATTGTTTTCTTCTTGCCATATCCATGCAGGGGGATTTGCAATTATAATCCATTCATCCATCCGGTTTCTACCGCCAGTAAAATTATTTAAATACACATGAAAACAATTAACCTAATCAGTTCAAATAGGTGGTCTTTTGCCAGATGATACTTAAAGAAAGTCTACAGATGACCTGGTGGTTGACTTGTTTTGTGTTTACAAAATGCATATCAGTACTTAAAATATGTCTTCATGTCTTTCAAGATGATTTGCTAAGATTCTAAACAAGATGACATTCAGAAGTATCGACAGGAAAGGAAACATTTTGGACTGCAGAGGAGCAGACAGACCACAGTCCCACCCAATCTTTATACACAACGATTATCTGTAACTTGTTTGAAGTGAGATTTAAAAGGACTACTATCGTCAAAATCATCAAAGTGTTCAACCCAAGTTATTTGGTAGTTCGAAATCGTTGCAGTCATACAAGACAGATTTTGACATTCCAAACTGGCAAACAAGTGTAAAAAAAAATTAACCAGCATTTATATTAACAATTAAAACATTCAACACTTATTTTTAAACGGGAGCTGCACTTCATTTTTATTTTATTTTGCATTTCACAATCCCTGTGTAAGACAATAACCCATTGTTGAGTTGTGTTGGTCTTGAACCCCAAGATGCAGAGATAGTAGGCATAGCGTAGGTAAACATTATTGTCATAAGTAAATAGTGCAATTGGGAAGTGACAATGGACCATGCAATTGACACAGCGAACAACGATACTGCAACGCAGGCTGGTTTATAAAAAGAAGCCTGATTGGCAACCTGGAACAGGTGTGCTCAGATTGGCAATCGGGGACAGGTGTGGGAGACAACACTGGGGTCAAAGTAATGAGGCAAACAGAAATTACCACTGAAAGTAAGCGCACTGGAAAGTAGACAATACTAAACAGTAGGGCTGCGAATCTTTGGGTGTCCCACGATTTGATTCAATATCGATTCTTGGGGTCCCGATTCAATTATATGTCAATGTTTTTGATTCAACGCGATTCTCGATTCAAAAACGATATTTTTCCGATTCAAAACGATTCTGTATTCATTTAATACATAGGATTTCAACAGGATCTACCCCAGTCTGCTGACATGCTAGCAGAGTAGTAGATTTTTTTTAAAAAAAAGCTTTTATAATTGTAAAGGACAATGTTTTATCAACTGATTGCAATAATGTAAATTTGTTTTAACTATTAAAAGTACCAAAAATTAGACTTATTTTATCTTTGTGAAAATATTGGACACAGTGTGTTGTCAAGCTTATGAGATGCGATGCAAGTGTAAGCCACTGTGACACTATTGTTATTTTTTTTTTAATAATGTCAATGAGGGATTTTTAATCACTGCTATGCTGAAATTTTAAATAATATTGATACTGTTGTTGATAATATTCATTTTTGTTTCACTACTTTTGGTTTGTTCTGTGTCGTGTTTGTGTCTCCTTTCAATTGCTCTGTTTATTGCAGTTCTGAGTGTTGCTGGGTCAGGTTTGGTTTTGGAATTGGATTGCATTGTTATGGTATTGCTGTGTATTGTTTTGTTGGATTGATAAAAATAAATAAATACACAAATAAATAAATAAATAATAAATTTAAAAAATCGATTAAAAAAAATAGAAACGATTCTGAATCGCACAACGTGAGAATCGCGATTCGTATTCGAATCGATTTTTTTCCCACACCCCTACTAAACAGTAAAGAAAATAAAGTCCAAATAAAAGCCTTTAAATAGACTCCCTTTTTAGACCAGTTGATCTGCCATTTCTTTTCTTTTTGTCCTATGTCCCACTCTCCCTTGTGGAGGGGGTCCGGTCCGATCCGGTGGCCATGGATGACGTACTGGCTGTCCAGAGTCGGGACCCAGGATGGACCGCTCGTCCAGAGTCGGGACCCAGGATTGACCGCTTGCCTGTGTATCGGCTTGGGGACATCCCTGCGCTGCTGATCCGCCTCCGCTTGGGATGGTTTCCTGCTGGCTCCGCTGTGAACGGGACTCTCGCTGCTGTGTTGGATCCGCTTTGGACTGGACTCTTGTGACTGTGTTGGATCCATTATGGATTGAACTTTCACAGTATCATGTTAGACCCGCTCGACATCCATTGCTTTCGTCCTCTCCAAGGTTCTCATAGTCATCATTGTCACCGACGTCCCACTGGGTGTGAGTTTTCCTTGCCCTTATGTGGGCCAACCGAGGATGTCGTAGTGGTTTGTGTTGTGGTTTGTGCAGCCCTTTGAGACACTAGTGATTTAGGGCTATATAAGTAAACATTGATTGATTGATTGAAACTTGTCATGACATCCATGACACCCATGTCTTTCATGCATTTAAAGTTAAAGTTAAAAAGTACCAATGATTTGTCACACACCCATTAGGTGTGGTGAAACTTGTCCTCTGCATTTGACCCATCCCCTTATTCACCCCCTGGGAGGTGAGGGGAGCAGTGAACAGCAGCTGCGACCGCGCCAGGGAATCATTTTTGGTGATTTAACCCCCAATTCCAACCCTTGATGCTGAGTGCCAAGCAGGGAGGTAATGGGTGCCATTTTTATAGTCTTTGGTATGACTCGGCCAGGGTTTGAACCCACGACCTACCAATTTTAGAGCGGACACTCTAACCACAAGGCCACTGAGTATTTTAACTCGTAAATAAAAGTTATCAAAAGTCAGCTAACAATGGAGTCATTGGAAGTCGCTCTATTCTACCTATACAGCATTCCAAAAATATCCAAACACCTCCATCAATGTTTTATATATACTCTTTGGGTAGGTGTGTGATGTAGTCACATTAATAATAACATGAGGTGGCCATTTGTCCAGGGTGTACCTCGCCTTCCGATCTGTTCTGCTAAAAAGCGCTCTGAAAAACAGGCCAAAGCCCCCATCAACAAAACGCTGTCTGAACGCATCCGCTTAATAACTTACTGCTCTGAATGTGAAGGTTAATAAACAAATGTTTATTATCCGTTAAGCTTAGACAGAACTTTGTGTGACAACATGGCTGCTGCTCCTCCATGACGCCGTGCAAAACACATCTCAAAACAAACACCGCAAGGTCGTACAGTTCACAGCGGACGCGCAGAAGGAAATGAAGAGGAAGTAAATGGTCAAAGCAGGATACGCGAGAAGAAACATGGTCACTGTCATCTTGGCCAGCCATGAGCCCCAAGGTCCACGATTGCGATCCAATTATGTTTGGACAGGAGGATCAGATCACGGTGAAAACTAAACACTGATTTATTTGACAAGACCGAGGTGGCTTGCTTCTTCTCACAGTAGCATGTCGGTGTGCTGCTTATGTAACAAGCTGAGGTCACTTTTCTCAGTATTAGGGACAACAGGTAACAGCGGAGATGATCTCACAGGTAACGTTTAGTCCTGTCGAATGGATGATATTTGAATCCGATAAATCCCACAGTTGAGTTTTGATTAATCAAGATTAATCGCAGAAAATGTACTCACTTGCATGACTGAAATTCCGTCCATTCTTCCATTTTCCAGCGTGTCCCTCTCAGGGTAGCTGGCTTGGCTGGAGCATATCCTAGCTGCATTCAGGTGGAAGGCGGGGTACACCGTGGACCAGTCGCCACTTCATCGTAAGACCTAGAAATTTTGACACAAAGTAAATTTTATTGTCAGAATGTCATTGTTGCAGTGGCTTCCCTGCAGTCCCACTGACAAACACTTCACAGGATCCAAGCGTGCATGTTTTGACAGAGTTTTAATAATCATGTTTTTATCAAAAGTTTTCTCTCACAGAATGTGAATTTTCCGTCACGTCCGTATCCTCTCCACCCCTCCTGCTTCCGGCCGCCTACTGTTAAAGACAACAGATGTGTTATAACTTGGACTATGGAGAAGTTTGTTTTCCCAAGGTGCGAAGCGACTGGATCGGACACGATGTGAAGGTAACGACATATTTTAATCATAACTCAAAAAACGAACAAACGAAAGGCGCTCACAGAGGAGGTACAAAAACTTGGCTATGAAGCAAAACTATTACTACAACATAAACTATGGACATAAAACAAAACTTGCAAACTATGGCATGAATAACAAAACTTACGGGAACGATAAAAGAGCATGGATCATCAGCATGGAGCAAGGGTGTGTAGAGCAGTGGTTCTCAAATGGGGGTACGCGTACCCCTGGGGGTACTTGAAGGTATGCCAAGGGGTACGTGAAATTTTTAAAAAATATTCTAAAAATAGCAACTTCAAAAATCCTTTATAAATATACTTATTGAAAAATACTTCAACAAAATTTGAATGTAAGTTCATAAACTGTGAAACGAAATGCAACAATGCAATATTCAGTGTTGACAGCTGGATTTTTTGTGGACATGTTCCATAAATATTGATGTTAAAGATTTCTTTTTTTGTGAAGAAATGTTTAGAATTAAGTTTATGAATCCAGATGGATCTCTATTTCAATCCCCAAAGACGGCAGTTTAAGTTGATGATTACTTCTGTGTGTAGAAATCTTTATTTATAATTGAATCACTTGTTTATTTTTCAACAAGTTTTTACTTATTTGTATATCTTTTTTTTCCAAATAGTTCACAAAAGACCACTACAAATGAGCAATATTTTGCACTGTTATACAATTTAATAAATCAGAAACTGATGACATAGTGCTGTATTTTACTTCATCTCTTTTTTTCAACCAAAAAGGCTTTGCTCTGATTAGGGGGTACTTGAATTAAAAAAATGTTCACAGGGGGTACATCACTGAAAAAAGGTTGAGAACCACTGGTGTAGAGGATGGTAGAGGGTGATGTCGCCAGGCTAACTGCCAGGCAACTACAGGCTTAAATAGTGCTGTGATTATTGACAGGTGCGTGAGTCCTAACAAGTGAGCCAGGTGAAACTAATGGTTGTCATGGAAACTAAAACAAATCAGGGTGCGCAAAAACAGGAAATAATGGAGTTAAAAACAAAACAGAACATAACTAAACAGAACATGATCACAAAGACAAGACAAGATAATTAGATAAACTCGTACCACCTGTGCCCCTACCTGATGGTGCTCGTCCTCAGCACCATGGACAACGGCGGTGACTTTTGCTCTTACAAGCATGCTGGCCCCACCTCCCTCCACAGTCATACACCAGTGTTCCTCAAATCAATGGTCTGGACACAATTGGGAATCGCGAGCAGCTTGGGAGATTTTTATTAATGGTGACTAGACGCTAGTATTCAGAGGATTCAATTTAACACAGTTTACAAGAGCCTCTGTAAGTACATTAAGTAAGGACCAGCAATTAAAATCTCCCTGGGTTCTGGACAACAGTGGAACAAAATTGGCTTTACAAAGCTCTACAAGCGTATAAGTGACCTATACACCCAAGCATTGGAAACTTTGCAACGCAATTTTGTATTTGTACACAAATGCAAATTTTTTGGTCAGAATTTCATACGGGAACGTTTTTAAACGTTTTGCTTGAATGCATGTCATTCATTTGCACAAAACGTCATAACAGTTTTATCTAAAGTTCTTTCAGGCTGTATTTTGGAGTGAAATTTGCCAGTGAACACACCAGTACTCATTTTCACTGCATTGATCTGATTTCTGACCGTATAGCGGTTAAGGTAAAAGAGCTTGTATGGTCAAAATAAAATTTCATGATTAATCCAAGTGTGCTAATGATTTTTTTTGTAATTAATCACATGAGTTGACTCGTTCCAAATATATATATATATATATATATATATATATATTTTTTTTTTTTTGCAGTTGTGTTTTTATATGTTAATATATTGAGCATCCCATTGGAATGTTGTCTTCTTACTACAACACATTAGTATTCAGAGTTAATGTTTTGAAGAGCGGGATTATAACGAAAACAAACATTGGTATCAAATTTCCGCCCAGGTTGAAGTTGAGAAGAGGTTTATGTAAGAGTTAGTATCTATTTAATTTCTTGATTTATCTCCTTCTTCCAGACTTCGGTGTGAGCTTCCTGTTGTGTCCTGCTTTCAAATTAAACTAGGAGATATGAGAACTTCAAGGGTTGATCTTTTTTCCAAGGCAATAAGTCCTCTGCAAGCTGAGGATATCTAATATTTATGATACTATTGCACATTTTTTGATTCATGCAAATATTTTTATGAACTTTTGAATATCCTTGTGATGGGAAATGTATTGTTGCAATGTGTAGCCTCCAGCATTCAAAGGTGATCTATAGGGAGACAATGATGCGATACGCTGGTTTATTTCTTGCAAATAGGGAATAAAACCTTTCAGCCAGTGGTGCTTATTTTTTTTTTACGATTGTTTTGTGTGATTCATTGTAAAACTTCACAACAGAAACAGCTACTTTGTAGAAGCTATGTATAATATTATTATATTTCAGGTCACGTCACACTTTGGCAGAGTTCATTGGTCATCATGATAGGTTGGTTTGAATAAGGGGTGCTGGGGCGTTAGGATGTGTGCGTTCAGGAGTTTAGGGAGGGTAAGTTTGAATTTGCCTGCAAGGATGGAAGCGCCTTTTGCCTTCATCCTGGGGTTTCGCCCGGGGTCCGTCGTCACTAGCTTTTGGGAACAGTGAAACAAACATATTTATCAGTGATTGCTGAGATACGGAGAAGGGGTAAGATTATGTATCTACTCAGGGGTGTAGCACCAAATTTTGGGCACCATAGACAGATCCTTGAAGGCACACCCCCATTTTTGTTTACGTCGGTTTTATAAATAACATCTATTTACGATTTATGTCGTGTTCAGAGGCCCAGGTGCAACATACCAACTCGGCAAGTTTGGTGTATGTATTGGAAATAAACTAAAAACCAACCAAATCACTGTAACACTTGAACAAAACACACCTAAACCTCGTAAAATACCGAATTCAACCAACATTTTCAGGACAAATATTTTTTTGGTAACACTT
This sequence comes from Nerophis ophidion, assembly GCF_033978795.1. Lineage (NCBI taxonomy): Eukaryota > Metazoa > Chordata > Actinopteri > Syngnathiformes > Syngnathidae > Nerophis > Nerophis ophidion. The sequence continues at coordinate 24,091,840 of NC_084611.1, read as the reverse complement.
TAGTATGGGGATGACATACAGTATTCACCATTAATTAGTTGCTTATTAACATGCAAATTAGTAACATATTGGCTCTTAATTAGTCATTATTAAGTACTTATCAATGCCTTATTCTGCATGGCCTCATTATACAACCAGGAAGCCACTAACTAAGAGTCTTCCCTCAATAAGTATTGTTTATTAGTAACCCTAACCCTAACCCTTATATGTTCCCCTAGTGTCCAAATAACTAAGTCTTTGTTACTTTAATAAGACACCAATTGATGGTGAATATGTCCCCCATACTAAAGTGTTACCAATTTTTTTAGATCTTTAAGATGGAAAATGTAGCTGCCATTATGATGTGCGGTTGTAATCGCCCTGAGAAGGGAGATGTTTTAGTTATACAGACACAAGGACACAACTTCATTCTGTACACGTCTGTAATGACTGCCACAATCAAACATCAAAATTGTATACATGTACACAGTATTTGAAGATGTCTCAAGTAAATACAAAGGTTCATCCCATACAGTAAGCCCATATTGTTTGAGTAGCAAAAGTCACTAATCATTCCTTAACATAACAAATGACACTGAATTATTACCAGAAACTCTATAAAACACACATTTAAACAGAAATACAAGCAGATTAATAATTAACTACACACAGTAACTTTGTATATATCCAACACTGATGATGCAGCTAGCATTCGCCTCGACATCGGCAGTTAGCATTAGCTTGGTCATATATTAAGCCTTGTCGACTGAGAAGACACAGATTATAACAATATACTCTTTCAAACATGTTTTAACAGTACGAAGATACATTTGAGGGTAAAACTATTTACATAAAATACTTGTACCTGAGAAGGGAGTTGTTTTAGTTGTACAGACACAAGTACACAACTTCGTTCTGCACACGTCTGTAATGACTGCAAGGAAGTCACGTGTCCTCTTAGTATAACTCCCAGTACAACGCGCCCCCTGCTGGAGTCGCCCAGTATTACAATGGCTCTTATTAATGCTGGAATTAAAACAAAATTAACTCCCTATATTACAAATAACGGTACTCTACTGTTGCCATTTAACAATACACATATTTAAGTTGCTAATATAAAATGACATAGGAATATAACTCAAGCGCTTACTCCACTACATACAATCACTGAAATATACTACTAACTAAATTTACATCCCATCACACAGTGATGTTTTCAAGTGACTGTAAGTCTTGAACTATTCAACATATTTCAATGGTTGGAATCTGCGCTTTTGCATGATATACTATTTACTATTGTCTTCTGTGTCACTGCAGCTCAAGACGAGGCACCAAGCAGTGTGGGTGGGGAGCGTTTCCACCGAATGATTCCAGAGCGGCCTGTCTGAAATGCGTGTCAGGGACAGATGCGGAAGGAGATTTTTACAACAAACTTCTAGAGCTTAGTGATATATCACATAGTAGGTGGGGTTTTTTCGTATTTCGCTGAGTTTGTTGCATTTTTGTTGCGCTTGGCTTGATTGTAAAATATGTCGATCCAGAGGGTGTCACACCTCGGTGAGGGATGTCTTGTCTTGGGTTTTTCTGTGTTATTATTTGCATGTTTTAATTTGAAAAGTAACTCTCCTCTCATTTCAGGTCACTTGCCCTTCCTTTTGTGTCATCAGTCTGACGTCATCCCTGTTCTCTGATTGCTTCCAGCTGTTCCCTATTACCTTCATGTGTTTTATAAGCTCACTCCTTCCTTTGATCTGTGCCAGATTGTCTCGTTTATTCATGCTCTCTAGGGTCAATGTCCTTGTCCATGCCTTGCCTTGTCTCGTGCTTATGTCCCTTGATCCTGAACCCCATTGTGAATATTTTGAGTTTTCCTTTCTTCCTCCTCAGCAGAGTGATTTTGATTATTTCGTCCTGCGATGAGGTGGCGACTTGTCCAGGGTGTACCCTGCCTTCCGCCCGATTGTAGCTGAGATAGGCGCCAGCGCCCCCCGCGACCCCGAAAGGGAATAAGCGGTAGTAAATGGATGGATGGAAGGGTTATTCAGCCGCAGTGATAAGTTTCAGTAAAATTTTTTCATTCATTCCTCAACTTTTTGAGTGACTATTTTTGTTAAAACTTTATTAGATTAGGTAGTGTAGAAATTTTCATAGCTGTTGTTTTGGTCCTCCTGTTGGAGCATTTTTTGTTAAATACTTTTTATAGCATATACGGCGTCAAATATTGTTCGTCTTTGCTTTTGTGTTTTTCTCCTTTCGGAGTGATTTTCGGTTGTTCTTTCTTTTTCTGGAACCTTTTCGCCGAGTAGTTTTTTGTGATTATAGATATTGTTATTTCTTGACTTTGGAGGTGAAAGGAAGTTGTCAAAAATAAAAGCCTGTCTAAAGTCCAACCTCTGCATCTGAGTCCAATCCTTTTATCAAGCTTGACAGAGGGGGTGTGACATTCATATGTTGTCAATATTCAGTGTTTTATTGTTCATAATTAATATTGTAAATCCCACATTCTATATTTTTATGTACATTCAGAAAAACATTTTTAATTCCATTCCGTTTTTAAAGGCGGTTTGTCATAACGTTTTTTTAGCATTCAATCAAACATTATTGTGAGGTTTTTTTTCTCTAAATTCGCAACCTGGCGCAAAAGAGCTTTAAATCTGTATTTGTTTTGCTTTTTCTTTGGCTCCTTGAGGACCCGCTTTAACACGATGCAATAAGAGAGGCCAAACATTATCCAGGCGAAAGTTTGTACCGAGTCTTGTGCTAAAATTCTTCTCAATAATATGTAACTTATTTTTACACTTAAATGACAACTGTACTGTAATAAAGATTTTTGGATGACAACAGGTAAGAACAGATACTATATTTCTATTCCTATTTCCTTTGGGGACAATTACTTCTTGGGACAGATTGTGATGGAAATATTCCTGTTTCCTCGGATTATGATGATTATTCTGATAATACCTCAAATGGCCGTAGCTTTACCATGGGGACATTACCATGTAGATCAGGGGTCGGCAACCCAAAATGTTTAAAGAGCCATATTGGACCGAAAATACAAAAAAAAAATCAGTCTTGAGCCGCAAAAAATTGAAAGCGTTTTATAAATGTTATAATGAAGACAACACATGATGTAAGTGTCTATATTAGCTTTATTAGACTACAATCAAAATGATTATGTGTCACAGGCTGATGCAAATCTTCGTTGACAAAAATGTTGTATTTTAATTTATATTCTAAACATTTTTTACAACTTTTGAAATCATTAGTAAAATGGAGGCTTCTCAGAGGGCGAGATAACTCTTGGAAATTACTGGCTTTGAAATGCCAAAGTTATAGATGCGTGTGTACAACATAAAAGAACCGGCAGGTTGTCTTCTTCTAATGGATGCAATATGTACATACATCAGGGGTGTCCAAAGTGTAACCCGGGTGCCGTTTGCGGCCCGCAGCTCAAGTTTTGTTGGCCCACGGCATATTGCCGAAATAAAATCAGACAAAAAACAACAGTAAAAATGTAAGCATAATAAGCAATAATGGTAATTAATTTTAATACTAATAATTAATACGAAGTCGACACATTGTTTTGTCGTAAATTTATGTCTGATTTAGATTTTTTTAATTTTTTTTTTTTTTTTTTTACAAAATAAAATATCAAAACGGCCCCCACATGCTTTGACTCGCCCTTTGTGGAAAAAGTTTGGACACCCCTGACATACAGCTAGCCTAAATAGCATTTTAGCATTGATTAGCTTGCAGTCATACACTGACCAAATATGCCTGATTGGCACGCCAGCAAGTCAATAACATCAACAAAGTTCATTGTTCTGCATTCACGCACAGCATAAAAACGTTTGGTGGACAAAATGAGATAAAAAAGGAGCGGCATAAAATACGTCTAAGAAAGTCGGAGAAACTTGTAAATGTAAACGAAGCTATGATGAGTTCAAGGACCGCCAAAATTAGTAGGACTCGCCAAACAGTCTTTAATATACACAGTGTGACCCCAAAAGGGACAAGCGGTAGGAAATGGATGGATTTCTGTTTTTTTTGTTGGTTTTTTGGTCCTGTCCAGCTTCTTAGTTAATATAGATGCCCATATTGGCTGTAAAAATGTACTTTACAAAAGAGAAGTGTGGGATACTTCTGTTGTTGCCTTATTTGTATTTGACTTTATTAAATGTTATTATTAACTATTATGGTAATAATAATGAAATATTATTATTTGGTGCAGCCAGGCCAGAGCAGGAGGGGATAGAAAGAGAAATAAAAAGGAAGACAGAGGGGGAAATTGTGGGGACAAGACAGAGAGACAAAATCAATAACAACAAACATATCAATAACAAAAACACCAGCAACAACAACAACAACACAGCAACACCGAATACGATATGTACAAATGTGATAGTAAACGTGATAGCAAAGAAGCAGTCAGTGAAATAAATAATAATACAGAAATGACAATGAACATTTTTGCACGACTAATCGAGCAAAACAAATACCAATAACAATAGCACTATTGATAATGAATAATAACAATAATTTACCTCTATAAAACAATACAATTGTTCAAGTGCAACAATACACATATGTAATGATAACTTGAAAAACAAAAGAAAGCAGATAAATGGAGGGGAAGAAAGAGAAGCCAACTATATTAACCTTGTAGATTGTTATAGCAACAATAGGTTAAGCTTTGTCAGCGTGCCATGTGCTACCCAGTTTCCCCTCGGGCATCAACGTTGATATATGTTTGATGAACTGTGATTAAATGCATCAGTGTATGTATGCATATGTAGTTGGATATGTACAGTATTTGTATATGTATGTTTGTGCAGTGATTGTAAATGTAGACTATGTATATATGTATGTTTGTACGGTGAATGTACATGTATATGTATGTGTATAAGTATGTTTGTGCAGCCGAGGGTGGAGTCGGCTCCCTTGGTTGTTTTGTTGGGTGTGCTCCTGTTTCTGGCCATGCTCCCCCCACCCCAGCAAAGGGTATATTGGTTGTTTTTTTGTTTGTTTTACTTTTGTGGATGTGTGTAGAAGTGGCTGTTTGCATCAGCTCTGCTCTTTTAATGTCTTTAATGTCCTTCTTTGATGTTTCCCTCTTACACACATATTTATGTGTACTATGGCTATGAATTTTTTTTTCCATGGCCTCAGTCTGGACGCCCTCTCCAGGGGCCCAGGTTTAGACACCTTTTTTTGTTAGGGGCGCCGGAAGTTGGCAGACCTGTCAGTGATCCTGTTCTGTCTCCCTATGATGTTTGTCTAATCTTGAATGGGATTGTGGCGAAAATCTTGATTTCCCCTCTGGGATTATTAAAGTGATTGTGATTCTGAACAGTGAATGTATATGTACATGTATAACAAACAGTGTGATTTCTAACAATTAGGGAGGTTTGTGTCATGTTTGTCCTCCTACAGAAACCTTATTAACAGCCGAGCCTTCTATTGCTCGGCTGTCGAGAGTCTGCTGACGTACTGCATAACAGTGTGGTACGCCAGCTGCACTGAAGCAGACAAACAGGCGATTCAGAGGGTCATAAAGTTTGCACAAAAATCATCGGCTGTCTCCTTCCCTCCCTGAAGGATTCACACAACTCCCGTTGCCTCAACAGAGCAAAAAACATTACCAAGGACACCACACACCCAGGCTTCCACCTGTTCCACCTGCTACCATCGGGCAGGCGCTACAGGTGCATCAAAGCCAGAACAAACAGACTCAGAGACTGCTTCTTTCCCAAAGCTGTCACCATGTTGAACTCTAACTTATAATAATAATAATTCACCCCTATACAATATCCTGCCCTAATAGCCTACTGTGCAATACTACCCTTCGAGTGCAATACGTCCGACACTGATTGCTATTTATTATCAATCAATCAATCAATCAATGTTTATTTATATAGCCCCAAATCACAAATGTCTCAAAGGACTGCACAAATCATTACGACTACAACATCCTCGGAAGAACCCACAAAAGGGCAAGGAAAACTCACACCCAGTGGGCAGGGAGAATTCACATTCAGTGGGACGCCAGTGACAATGCTGACTATGAGAAACCTTGGAGAGGACATCAGATGTGGGCAACCCCCCCCCCCCCCCCCCCCGAAAGCAATGGATGTCGAGCGGGTCCAACATGATACTGTGAAAGTTCAATCCATAGTGGCTCCAAGACAGCAGTGAGAGTCCCGTCCACAGGAAACCATCTCAAGCGGATCAGCAGCGTAGAGATGTCCCCAACCGATACAGGCGAGCGGTCCATCCTGGGTCCCGACGAGCGGTCCATCCTGGGTCTCGACTCTGGACAGTCAGTACTTCATCCATGGTCATCGGACCGGACCCCCTCCACAAGGGAGGGGGGGACATAGGAGAAAGAAAAGAAGCGGCAGATCAACTGGTCTAAAAAGGAGGTCTATTTAAAGGCTAGAGTATACAGATGAGTTTTAAGATGAGACTTAAATGCTTCTACTGAGGTAGCATCTCGAACTGTTACCGGGAGGGCATTCCAGAGTACTGGAGCCCGAACGGAAAACGCTCTATAGCCCGCAGACTTTTTTTGAGCTCTAGGAATCACTAATAAGCCGGAGTCTTTTGAACGCAGATTTCTTGCCGGGACATACGGTACAATACAATCGGCAAGATAGGCTGGAGCTAGACCGTGTAGTATTTTATACGTAAGTAGTAAAACCTTAAAGTCACATCTTAAGTGCACATGAAGCCAGTGCAGGTGAGCCAGTACAGGCGTAATATGATCAAACTTTCTTGTTCTTGTCAAAAGTCTAGCAGCCGCATTTTGTACCAACTGTAATCTTTTAATGCTAGACATGGGGAGACCCGAAAATAATACGTTACAGTAATCGAGACGAGACGTAACAAACGCATGGATAATGATCTCGGCGTCTTTAGTGGACAAAATGGAGCGAATTTTAGCGATATTACGGAGATGAAAGAAGGCCGTTTTAGTAACGCTTTTAATGTGTGACTCAAAGGAGAGAGTTGGGTCGAAGATAATACCCAGATTTTTTACAGAGTCACCTTGTTTTATTATTTGGTTGTCAAATGTTAAAGTTGTATTATTAAATAGAGGTCGGTGTCTAGCAGGACCGATAATCAGCATTTCCGTTTTTTTGGCATTAAGTTGCAAAAAGTTAGCGGACATCCATTGTTTAATTTCATTAAGACACGCTTCCAACTGACTACAGTCCGGCGTGTTGGTCAGCTTTAGGGGCATGTAAAGTTGGGTGTCATCAGCATAACAGTGAAAGCTAATACCGTATTTGCGTATGACGTCACCTAGCGGCAGCATGTAGATGCTGAAGAGTACAGGGCCAAGGACCGGTACTTCGGTACTCTTGTCTTGTTCTGTATATTGTATAGTATTTTGTATTTCTATAGTGTTTTGTATATTGTACAGGATTGCTTAATATTTTATTGGATAGTAGTCTGTTTATTTCAATTGTTAGTTTTTTCCTTTACTACCTCTTGTATTATTTATTTAACCCCATATTAGTTCCCACAACCGCACCTTAAGTTGGAGTCTTTTATCTCGTTATATGCAAATATTATGACAATAAAGTCCATTGTATTCTATTCTCAATTCTATTCTATTAAAACAAAAAAAAAATATTTTTGATGTAGATAAACAATTGGCATTCGCCTGACATAACTTCTTGCAACTCAGCTTCAATATTTGTGGAGTGTTTTTCATGTCATACCATGAAAATAATGAGCACCTTTTGTGGCGTAACAAGGGCAAGCCCTGCGTATCTGAGTCACGGCACTTATTTGTCCTGTTGCAGCTTGTGTGAGTACTCTGCAAAAGGTACCAGCTCATCAAGCCTTCTAATAAGTAGTCTCCCTATGCTCTGCACAGTGATGGCGAGAGGATTTACAACGTATGCTCTTCAGTCCACATCTGCACGTCCTCACGCCTGTGACGTCTGTAGTAGCGACACCTGATCTGATGGTGTGTGTGTGTGTGTGTGTGTGTGTGTGTGTGTGTGTGTGTGTGTGTGTGTGTGTGTGGGCGTTCCTGTATTTCTACCGTTCTTGAGACATCAACAAGGAAAAATACCTTCCATATGAGGTGTGAACAAGTTAGGACATAAATTATGTTCCCAATAACATTGCATCTAATAGAGAATGTCTCCTTTGCACCCCTGGTGGTGAAATCTATCAAAATGAGGGTGGTCCCAAAAAGGAGGGATTTTTCAAATTGACTGAGCGCCCCCCGCCACCGCAAAGGGAATAAGCGGTTTGAAAATGGATGGATGGATGGACTGTGTGTCGGTTTTATAAGTGCTCCCCCTCTGGTCAACATTTGAAATAAGTGTGTTTAAGAAATTGAAATGCGCCCTCTTTGGCCAAAAGTAATATAAAATAAAAATAAAAATGTATATAGAGATATACTGTATTAACTTGAAGTATATAAGGAAGATTAAAAAAAAAATTTAATAACTAACAGCAGTCTTTTTGTCACGATGTGTCAACTTTTTTCTTATAAAATTGGGAACAATTCTTTCTGTTTGTGGAATATTGCAATGTTTTCTCGTAAACGTATTACTTTTTTGTGTAAAAGTAGCTGAGCCGGAAGGCAAAGCTCTCAATTTACCGGTCGATCTACGTTCCCATCCTCACCTATGGTCATGAGCTTTGGGTCATGACCGAAAGGATAAGCTCACGGGTACAAGCGGCCGAAATTAGTTTCCTCGCCGTGTGGCGGGGCTCTCCCTTAGAGATAGGGTGAGAAGCTCTGCCATCCGGAGGGAACTCAAAGTAAAGCCGCTGCTCCTTCACATCGAGGGGAGCCAGATGAGGTGGTTCGGGCATCTGGTCAGGATGCCACCCGAACGCCTCCCTAGGGAGGTGTGTAGGGCATGTCCAACCGGTAGGAGGCCACGGGAACGCCTTGGGATCCCCCAGGAAGAGCTAGACGAAGTGGCTGGGGAGAGGGAAGTCTGGGTTTCCCTGCTTAGGCTGTTGCCCCCGCGACCCGACCTCGGATAAGCAGAAGAAGATGGATGGATGGATATTACTTTTTAATGCAAAATTGTGAGATGTGTCGTATAAAATTCAGAGTCACAATATTGCCATTTTTTTATTTATAAGTAAAATCATGACTTTTGTTATCACTTTGCTGAGTGAAATTACGATTATTATTATAACTCTCCAAAATGTTAAAGCTTTCTTATCAAACTTTTTATTTTGTCGCGTGCAAAATTAAGACTCTTTTCATAAAATTGCCAAAAGTTTGAACTTGTTTTGTAAAATTGCGACTGTTATTGAGTAAAATGCCAGCTTTTATCATAATATCGCACAAATGTTCAGTTTTTCTTGTACAATTTTGACTTGTGTTGAGTGTGTGACAATTATTGGTACTTTAACTTAACTTAAAATGACGACTTATATTAAAATACTGCCAAAATTGGAATTTTTTCATGTGAAATTGTGACCTTTTTCTTGTGAAATTCAAACTCATTTTTTAGTATGTATGTATTATTAAGTGAATTTGTGAAGTGAAGTGAATTATATTTTTAACGCTTTTTCTCTAGTGACTCAAAGCGCTTTACATAGTGAAACCAAATATCTAAGTTACATTTAAACGAGTGTGGGGGGCACTGGGAGCAGGTGGATAAAGTGTCTTGCCCAAGGACACAACGGCAGTGACTAGGATTGCGGAAGCGGGGATCGAACCTGCAACCCTCAAGTTGCTGGCACAGCCGGTCTACCAACCGAGCTATATATTAATGTTGTAAATACAAATCTTTATATATCTAGAAAGGGTGGTCCTAAAGAGGGAGGCATTTTTCGGAAGTCTGAAGACGGTATTATATACAAGAATGTGTGTGTGTGTGTATGTGTGTGTGTGAGTGTGTGTTTGTTCTCTGCTAAAGCTCTTCCATCTACGTTGAAGCATGCCAACAACATTTAGTGGTGAGGAGGAACAAGCGGAAGAAACCTGAGCTTTCAAACGCACACATGGAAATTATGCTTGACAGAATGCATCTTTTCCTGGGGTTTGACAATAATTGGCTCTTTGGAAAACCCAGAAATGTACTACAATGAAGGAAGTGGTCATATTAATATTTCATATTGACATAAAGTGGGTTTTACGGCTAATTAATGTTGGGGTTTTTTTTGTGGTTACCAAAGTGAACCTACACTACATCAATGTCCTTGTTTTTGGGGTTCAATGTTCTCTTGAATGTTGATGGCTCACCACTGACAAAACAGCAGTGGTGTGCCGTCAGGGCCAGCAAGGCTTTCTCTGCTGGCCTAACATAACCAGAAATCATAATCATAATTAAAAATATATGTAGTTTTTAATGTAATTTCCCTAAATATCTAAAAGTATTCATCTTTTCTTAATGTCATATTATGCTCCTTCCAGCGCTGTTGTTTTTAAGTTAGAGTTTTTATCCAATCAGAATTCAGCTAGCTTATGTTGCCATGCTGTACCAAATCCGCCCGGAGCCTTTAGAATCAACAATGCAGTCTATGCACTTTAAGTGTACGGGCACATACAGTTGATAGATAATTGTGATAGCCAATCAGATCACGCGTTGTTGTCAGTAAGACCTTCTAGATTGACTCACGTTGAATGTAACATTCACACGTCCTGTGATTGGATACTCACTGGTTTCAGCCGCGGATAAATTTGAGAACACAAAGAGTTGACAGACATCTGCGATAGCCAATCAGATCACAAGTTGTTGACAGTAGCCTATTGTGGAGAAGTGGGGCCTGCAGTCCAACAGCGAGGCAGGGCACGCCCAAGATGGCGGCGAGGAGGCGTGGATGGCGAGCGAGCGGCGAGGCAGGGAGCGCTGAGAGCGAAGCCGCAATGAAGATAAGGTGCGTGGATCGCGCACCTGGGGACAATTAAGTAATCCTCTCGCACTGTATAAAAAGGGCGACAGCCGTGAACGTCAGAGAGAGAGGCGGAGAGACGAGAAGGAGCCAGAGGGAAGCTGACGCTGAGAGAGAGAGACTGAGACCGCGAGAGAAGCGACGACTACCGAAGCAGAAAGGCAAGCGGAAGAGCGAGCGGCAGACGGAGCAGGTGAAAAACGGATCAATCGTCCTGTCCCCTTAGCAGAAAATCAGCCCCAAAGCATGATGTTTCCACCCCCATGCTTCACAGTAGGTGTGGTGTTCTTGGGATGCAACTCAGTATTCTTCTTCCTCCAAACACGACGAGTTGAGTTTATACCAAAATGGATACATGGATGATACAGCAGAGGATTGGGAGAATGTCATGTGGTCAGATGAAACCAAAATAGAACTTTTTGGTATAAACTCAACTCGTCGTGCTTGGAGGAAGAAGAATACTGAGTTGCATCCCAAGAACACCACACCTACTGTGAAGCATGGGGGTGGAAACATCATGCTTTGGGGCTGTTTTTCTGCTAAGGGGACAGGACGATTGATCCGTGTTAAGGAAAGAATGAACGGGGCCATGTATCGTGAGATTTTGAGCCAAAACCTCCTTCCATCAGTGAGAGCTTTGAATGGTTGACCAAATACTTATTTTCCACTATAATTTACAAATAAATTCTTTAAAGAAATATTTCACATTCTGTCTCTAACAGTTAAAGTGTACCTATGATGAAAATTACAGACCTCTCTCATCATTTTAAGTGGGAGAACTTGCACAATCGGCGGCTGACTAAATACTTTTTTGCCCAACTGTAAAATATAAATGTGCCAGATTGTAGCCAAAGGCTAATTTCCATCTGCTCTCCCCGGCAGGTTGCGAGTATATACAACAAGTTCCATAATAAACACGTAAAAGAAAAAAGTTAGACAACACTAACATTGGACTTAAACAGTACAATAAAATTCACAGACTCGGATATAATAATAAGACTAAAATCAAACGTAGACCTATATAAAATGAAAGGTTCCTGCATGACTTAAGCTCAGGACAGATCTAGAATGAAGTCACCATAGTAGTTCAACAATAAAAGCATACATGCTGCAGTAAAACTTTCACCATTTGTCAAAAAAAAAACTTCACAGTGGTAATGTGATCCTGGAACATCACGAGAGATTTTGGACTAAATGATTAATGAGGTTTGCAGACACAACGGGGGAGAAGTTAACATCTAATATGGGGCCACAATGGATAGTGATTGGTTGGAAGATGATAGAGAGACATATGATCTTTGGGGGGCAGATTATTATATACATATATAAAATAATCATTTAATCATGTGATAATTAGGATACCAACGTACCTTTTTGACTTTAATAATGATTTGGAGTGCATGGGGGAGTGGAAATAACAGCCTCTCTCTTTCTGACCACAAGGGGACTTAAGTATGTTGCACAACATAACTATTGCTGTAATAGTGGTAAGGATCAAACTGCTTTGTCAGCATTATTTCCACTGATAAGTTCATGCAGCTCCACAGCAGTACAGCAAGTGTAACATGCATGTGTTTCACACCAACAGCTGAGTAGCACAACCAACATTCTAAAGTGCATCCCTATTAAGCTGATGGAAAAGTATACACTCATACAGTGAGTGCATATGCAGTTGATGCACATACAGTCGCGTTCAAAAGTTCACATACACTTGTAAAGAACACTTGTAAAGAACATAATGTCATGGCTGTCTTGAGTGTCCAATTATTTCTGCAACTCTTGTTTTTTTTGTTATAGAGTGATTGGAGCACATACTTGTTGGTCACAAAAATAATTCTGTCATGCCTGTAAATAAGGTTTATGTTTGATCATGTTTATGTTTTGTTTTTGGACTCTTGTTTCCCGTTTTGCACTTCCTGGTTTTGTTTGTCTCCATAGTTACGCATTAGTTTCCACCTGGTCTCCAAGTCACGCCCCTGCCCTCAGTCCCACACCTGTTTCTCATCATCATAGTCACTATTTAAATCATTTGTTTGCGGTTCATCGGCCTGGGAACTTTGCTATTGCTTGTGCTTATGCATTCTCGCTTTTCGGGTTTGTCCACGCCAAGTAAGTTTTTGTTTGTATTTATGCCTCTGTGCAAGTTTTTGGTTTGTTGTGTATCATTGATAGTATCTTTTGTTTATTAGTAAATAGTCACGCCATTGTGCTGTTTTGTTTTAAGTTTAGTATAGATTATTATCCGCCACCGAGCGCGCCCTTTGTTTTGTCTTTTTGTGTTTAGTATATTAATAAATTAATCATGTACCTGAATTCACGCCTGGCTCGTTCCAAATTCCCTCTGCATCGGAGAAGCAAAACTAATCCAAGTCAAAATCCTGACACATTCATGAAGTTTGGTTCTTTTAGGAATTTATTATGGGTCTGCTGAAAATGTGAGCAAATCTGCCCGGTCAAAAGTATACACACAGCAATGTTAATATTTGGTTCCATGTCCTTTGGCAAGTTTCACTGCAATAAGGCACTTTTAAAAGCCATCCACAAGCTTCTGGCAAGTTTCTGCTTGAATGTTTGACCACTCCTTTAGACAAAACTGGTGCAGTTCAGCTAAATTTGTTGGTTGGTTTTCTGACATGGACTTGTTTCTTCAGCAACTTTTGGAAAGCCATTCTAAAACCTTCATTGTAGCCTGATTTAGCCATTACTTTACCACTTTAGAGGTGTGTTTGGGGTCATTGTCCTGTTGGGACACCCAACCGCACCCGAGACCCAACCTCAGAGCTGATGATTTTAGGTTCCCCTGAAGAATTTGGAGGTAATCCTACCTTTTTATTGTCCCATTTACTCTTTGTAAAGCACCAGTTCAATTTGCATCAAAACAGACCCACAGCATAATACTATCACCACCATGCTTGACGGTAGGGAGGTGTTCCTGGGATTAAAGGCCTCATCTTTTCTCCAACAAACATATTGCTAGGTATTGTAACCAAACAGCTCCATTTTTGTTTTATTTGACCACAGAACTTTCTTCCAGAAGGTCGTATCTTTGTCCAAGTAATGTCAGATGAAACAAAAATTGAGCTGTTTGGCCACAATACCCAGCAATATGTTTGGAGGAGAAAACGTGAGGCCTTTAATCCAAGGAGCACCATCCCTACCACCAAGCATGGTGGTGGTAGCATTCTGCTCTGGGCCTGTTTTTTCATTCAAGGAACGACTAAATCAGGCTAGAATTAAGGTTTTAGAATGGCCTTCAGAATTCTAAATGCTAAAGAAACAAGTCCATGTCAGAAAGATAAAGTTAAAGTTAAAGTACCAATGATTGTCACACACACACTAGGTGTGGTGAAATGTGTCCTCTGCATTTGATCCATCCCCTTGATCACTCCCTGGGAAGTGAGGGGAGCAGTGGGCAGCAGCGTTGCCACGCCCGGGAATCATTTATGGGGATTTAACGCCCAATTCTAACCCTTGATGCTGAGTGCCAAGCAGGGAGGCAATGGGTCCCATTTTTATAGTCTTTGGTATGACTCGGCCGGGGTTTGAACTCACAACCTACCGATCTCAGGGCGGACACTCTAACCACTAGGCCATTGAGTAGAAAAACAACAAATTTAGCTGAACTGCACCAATTTTGTCAAGAGGAGTGGTCAAACATTCAACCAGAAGCTTGATTGGAGTATGTACTCCAATCACTCTATCACAAAAAAGGAAGAGTTGTAGAAATGATTGAAAACTCAAGACAGCCATGACATTATGTTCTTTACAAGTGTATGTAAACTTTTGATCGCGATTGTACGTGTGTTTCTCAAAGTGACAGGTTTCTTGCGTATGGATAAACCTAAATATCATACACCATTGGAAACCAGCTGCAAATACATCCATCCATTTTCTACCGCTTAATCCCTTTTTTGGGGCCGCGGGGGGCACTGGCGCCTATCTCAGCTACAATCGGGCGGAAGGCGGGGTACACCCTGGACAAGTCGCCACCTCATCGCAGGGCCAACACAGATAGACAAACAACATTCACACTCACACACTAGGGCCACTTTAGTGTTGCCAATCAACCTATCCCCAGGTGCATGTCTTTGGCAGTGGGAGGAAGCCGGAGTACCCGGAGGGAACCCACGCATTCACGGGGAGAACATGCAAACTCCACACAGAAAGATCCCGAGCCTGGATTTGAACCCAGGACTGCAGGACCTTCGTATTGTGAGGCAGACGCACTAACCCCTCTTCCACTGTGAAGCCCGCTGCAAATACATATTGTATTGTAACATGATTATTTATACCTGTCAAAAATTAACAATATCTTTGAACCAAAAAAAAACCCAAACATGTTTCAATGTCCTTCTGGCTTTCTGTCCGTCAGGTCAGGACATGTAGATACATTTTTCCAAGTTTTGGAGCGTTACATAACAAACGCAGCAACGCTACACATTCCATGGGAACTAAATTGTGCACATGAAACTGCTGCGAAACCTTTGAAATTACTCTCTCTTTATGCTGTATATTTATGAGGGATTAACGTTTATTCCTTGCCTCCAGCTATTCACGCTGCACAATCTCTCCTAACAGACTCATCGGCCCCAGACTGATTTCAAATGCCTTTTCCACAAAAACTTTTTTTTTTTTATCAGATTTTGTTTCGTCCATGTTTTTCTCACTGACAGCTTGTCCAATCAGCCGCTGCCTTCTTGGTGTGGCATTATTTCCTTTCAAATGTTTATAACATTATTCAGATCATCAAAAAATAATGATGTAGATATAATAAATACTGTATAACTGTATTGTCATACAGCAGAACCTTCGATGCAATATTCCCAAAGGCATTTTCAACATTCGCAACTGTCATAAAGTATCAATAGTAGCTAACTATTATATAAGAAAACAAAATACTCACCCGATGGACAGTTTTTCATCTTATTCTGTAGATTTTCGGTAAGCAATCCATTTATGTCAGAGTAGCTTGGCTCCAAGTTCCACATTCACAGCATCAACATTGCTTTGGTCTCCCTCCACCGGCTTTTGTCTGTTCCAACGTCTCTCTTTTTCTTCAAAAGTATAAGGTTGTAAATGTTGCATTCCATTCGCGTCGCAGCGAGGGTTGTGTTTCTCAAGTTGCAAAAAAACAAAACGGAACATGCGTGAAGGTAAGGGCACTCTATCTAATATTCTAAGTAAAGTATAAAGTAGCAAAACAGAAGGAAAATGGAACAAAAACTGGCTTACCTTTCATTGAGGGATAAAATGAACGCGAGCTGTCGTAAGTGGAGAAGAATGGATCCCAGTGGTGTGCCGTCAGAGCCAGCAAGGCCTTCTTGTGGCCTAACATAAACAGAAATCATGATTGTAATTAAAGATAAAAGTAATTTTTAATTTATTTTCCCTAAATATGCAAAAGTATTCATATTCTCTTCATGTCATATTATGATCCTTCCAGCGCTGTTGTTTTTAGGTTATAGAGTTATTATCCAATCAGAATTCAGCTAGCTTATGTTGCCATGCTGGACCAAATCTGCCTTCAGAATCAACAATGCAGGTGTCCGTGCACTGTCAGTGAACGGGGATATACAGTTGATAGACTGTTGCGATAGCCAATCAGATCACAAGTTGTTGTCAGTAAGGCCTTCTAGCTGGCTTAAGGCAGATATATATAGTGATGTTATGAGCTAGGTAACATAAGAACTCCATTACCCAGCATGCAACAGTAGTGAAGAGCATGCGCAGTAGCCCCGTTTAGCTTGTTGAATGCAGACATGCAGCAGGATGTTTTTGATGAGCACGCTGTGTAGTAAACTTTAAAGGCCTACTGAAATGATATTTTCTTATTCAAACGGGGATAGCAGGTCCATTCAATGTGTCATACTTGATCATTTTGAGGTATTGCCATATTTTTGCTGAAAGGATTTAGTAGAGAACATCGACGATAAAGTTCGCAACTTTTGGTCGCTAATAAAAAAAGCCTTGCCTGTACCGGAAGTAGCAGACGATGACGTCACCCATGTGAGGGCTCCTCACATCCACACATTGTTCATAATGGGAGCCTCCAAAAAAAGAGCTATTCGGACTGAGAAAACGACAATTTCCCCATTAATTTGAGCGAGGATGAAAGCTTTGTGGGGCTTCACGGTGGCAGAGGGGTTAGTGCGTCTGCCTCACAATACGAAGGTCCTGCAGTCCTGGGTTCAAATCCAGGCTCGGGATCTTTCTGTGTGGAGTTTGCATGTTCTCCCCGTGAATGCGTGGGTTCCCTCCGGGTACTCTGGCTTTTTCCCACCACCAAAAACATGCACCTGGGGATAGGTTGATTGGCAACACTGCAAATGGTCCCTAGTGTGTGAATGTGAGTGTGAATGTTGTCTGTCTATCTGTGTTGGCCCTGCGATGAGGT
This sequence comes from Nerophis ophidion, assembly GCF_033978795.1. Taxonomy (NCBI): domain Eukaryota; kingdom Metazoa; phylum Chordata; class Actinopteri; order Syngnathiformes; family Syngnathidae; genus Nerophis; species Nerophis ophidion. Next base: position 24,074,586 of record NC_084611.1, on the reverse strand, counting down.
GGCGACTTGTCCAGGGTGTACCCTGCCTTCCGCCCGACTGTAGCTGAGATAGGCGCCAGCGCCCCCCGCGACCCCAAAAAGGGAATTAGCGGTAGAAAATGGATGGATGGATGGAAAGATTTGTGGCTGAGGATATTGATAGCGAAGGACTAGAAAAAATTAATTAATAAATAAAGTAAAAAAAACACGCAGTGTCTCAGAGAGAAGCCTAGGAGCCAAGCTCACAGCTGCCTTTTTTGATATGACAGCTGCTGCAGGACAACGAATAATCCATTGATGTCTCCGGTAAGATATCTATCACAATTTCCCCATCCAAATACATGCTGGTTGACGTAGAGAAAACATGTTCGCTTGACCGCTACGCTTCACAACAAACAAAGAAACACCGGCTATGTCTCGGTGCTAAAGACAGCTGCAATCCACCGCTTTCCACCAACAGCATTGTTTTTATAGTCTCTATTATTAAATGAACAAATTCCAAAAGATTCAGCAACACAGATGTCCAAAATACTGTGTAATTATGCGATGAACAGAGACGACTTTTAGCCGTGTTTGGTGCAGCGCTAATATTGCCTTACAGTCCGTGACCTCATGCGTACGCGTCATCATTCCGCGACGTTTTCAACAAGAAACTCGCGGGAAATTTAAAATTGTAATTTAGTAAACTAAAAAGGCCGTATTGGCATGTGTTGCAATGTTAATATTTCATCATTGAGATATAAACTATCAGACTGCGTAGTAGTGGGTTTCAGAAGGCCTTTAAGAAGTCAGCCAACATGCCTCGTCTGCATCTTTATAATTAAACAAGACAACACATACATTTGCAAAGCTATTTTTAAGAAGGATATTTAAAGAGAAACTACATCTTGTGAGACAAAGTCGGCCGACCTAATCAGCCGTCCCGGCAATGAAATGTGAGTTCAGATGTTTAATTTCTTAATTTTCTCACAGTTAATATGGTTTTTGCAATTTTAAGTTTGACAGTACCACTTAAGATATGTTTTAATTGCCGATGCTAAATGTGCCGGAAAATAACCCGTTTTGTACAATGCCCAGTAGGGCGTGAATGCGTTTCTGTATAGTATTTCTCCAGCAATGGTCATGTGGGGACATAAATGATGGTATTTTGAGAGGGAGTCATTGAAGTCGGACATCACTGAAGGCCTAGGTGGGAAACGCACCCCATAATGATTGTGAACGAGAGGCAAAATTCCCCAAAAAAGTGTAGTCCCCCTCTAAGACCCTATCAGTTATCTTGTGTGGTTCCTTTCTCTTTTTTTGAACCTGCAAAGGATGCCTGCTTTCCATTTCGCTTCTATTTAGTTTAGTTTGAATCGGCCCTTCTCAGTCCCAGCATCAGCTCTGCGTTGTATCATCGGTAGTGTATGTTCTACGTCATTTACAGGTGCAGGTGAGAACTGACATGTTGGAGCTGCAGTTTGTCAACATGTATAAAAGGTGACAATAACCCTCCTCCACCCACATCCTGCTGATCTTTTCCTGCTCCCTGTCACTGGAGCTCTCTATTGTATCTACTAATACAAAATAAATAATCCAAATATTTTACAGTTAATGCATCCCTAAGTCTAAAGACGGAGGTCAGTGAGTCAGTGAGGAGTCGTTGCTCGTGACTGGGAATTAAGTCACACCTGCTCACACAAACGGTCAGTCCCCGCCCATCTGGTCATTCTGTGTGTGAGGAAAACAGAAGCAATTACTCACAAGTGGAGGGGTCATACTGTAGACCACTGGAAGATCATCTCATTTCACCTATTTGGGTTAAATATATATATTTTGCAAACCAGTAATTATAGTCTGCAAATTGTGTGTTGTGTAGAGCTCGGCAGAGTAACTGTGTAATACTCTTCTATATCAGTAGGTGGCAGCAGGTAGCTAATTGCTTTGTAGGTGTCGGAAACAGCGGAAGGCAGCATGAAGGTAAAAAGTTGTTTAAACCAAAAATAAACAAAAGGTGAGTGCCCCTTAAAAAAGGCATTGAAGCATAGGGATGGCTATATGCAGAACGAAACTAAGACTGAACTGGCTACAAAGTATACAAAAACAGAATGCTGGACAACAGCAAAGACTTACTGTGGAGCAGAGACGGCGTCCACAAAGTACATCCGAACATGACATGACAATCAACAATGTCTGCACAAAAAAGGATGAAAACAACAAAAATATTATTCATTGCTAAAACAAAGTAGATGCGGGAAATATCGCTCAAAAGAAGACATGAAACTGCTACAGGAAAATACCAAAAAAAGAGAAAAAGCCACCAAAGTAGGAGCGCAAGACAAGAACTAAAAGACTACACACAGGAAAAAAGCAAACAACTCCAAATACTGTAAGTCAGGGTGTGATGTGACAGGTGGTGACAGTACACCTACTTTGAGACAAGAGCTATAGTGGTGCATGGTTGTTTATGGTTTAAAGTCATAACCAACAAATGTGACAATGACTTCTTACTGTCAACTGCGTTTCATTTTTTAATGATTTCTGCTGGTGGTGTGCCTCCAAATTTTTTAAACGCAAAAAATGTGCCTAGGCTCCAAAAAGGTTTAAAAACACTGATGTAGACTACGTTTTGACCGTCCATTTTGAGTTCACATTCTTGTTTTGGTAGTGGTCAGTGCCTAAAACCAAGTATGGAGATTGCAGTAATATCTCCAAGTTAAGTACTAATAGTGACTTTTAATTTTAATCCACAATGCCTGTCATGATCGCTCATGGCAGGTTGGGTTCATGTTTCATATTCCTGTGTTTTTGGTAGTAGTTCCTGTTTAGCGCTCTGAATATTGGTTACATCTCCTGTCTGCCTTTAATCTCTAGATTACAGATTAGGTGGCTCACCTGTCCCTCATCATTAATCAGGTGGGTTTATACCAGTGCCGCCTTTCTTATGATGCTGGTTCGTTGTGCAAAACCCAAAACCAATTAAGTCGGCATGTTGTGTAATTAATTAAAAAAAACAGAATACCATGATTTGCAAGTCCTTTTCAACTTATATTCAATTGAATATGCATTGCCCACATATGCGGTCCTCTCCAAGGTTTCTCATAGTCATCATTGTCGACGTCCAACTGGGTGTGAGTTTTCCTTGCCCTTATGTGGGCTCCACCGAGGATGTTGTTGTGGTTTGTACAGCCCTTTGAGACACTTGCAATTTAGGGCTATATAAATCAATCCATCAATCAATCAATGTTTATTTATATAGCCCCAAATCACAAATGTCTCAAAGGACTGTACAAACCACTACGACTACAACATCCTCGGAAGAACCCACAAAAGGGCAAGGAAAACTCACACCCAGTGGGCAGGGAGAATTCACATCCAGTGGGACGCCAGTGACAATGCTGACTATGAGAAACCTTGGAGAGGACCTCAGATGTGGGCAACCCAAACCCCCTCTAGGGGACCGAAAGCAATGGATGTCGAGCGGGTCTAACATGATACTGTGAAAGTTCAGTCCATAGTGGCTCCAACACAGCCGCGAGAGTTCAGTTCAAAGCGGATCCAAGACAGCAGCGAGAGTCCCGTCCACAGGAGACCATCTCAAGCGGAGGCGGATCAGCAGCGTAGAGATGTCCCCAATCGATACAGGCAAGCGGTCCATCCTGGGTCTCGACTCTGGACAGCCAGTACTTCATCCATGGTCATCGGACCCGACCCCCTCCACAAGGGAGGGGGGGACATAGGAGAAAGAAAAGAAGCGGAAGATCAACTGGTCTAAAAAGGAGGTCTATTTAAAGGCTAGAGTATACAGATGAGTTTTAAGGTGAGACTTAAACGCTTCTACTGAGATAGCATCTGGAACTGTTACCGGGAGGGCATTCCAGAGTACTGGAGCCCGAACGGAAAACGCTCTATAGCCCGCAGACTTTTTTTGGGCTCTAGGAATCACTAATAAGCCGGAGTCTTTTGAACGCAGATTTCTTGCCGGGACATATGGTACAATACAATCGGCAAGATAGGCTGGAGCTAGACCGTGTAGTATTTTATACGTAATTAGTAAAACCTTAAAGTCACATCTTAAGTGCACAGGAAGCCAGTGCACTGGATTGATTGATTAATTGAAAATATGATTGTTACTACAGTCTGTCACAATTAACAAACACTCACTTGCATCCATATGTTGAGTCTGTCTCTCAGCAAATGTGCTGCTGCTGCTGGCTGTCTGAATATGTGATGTAGCATAAAACACAAAATGGCAAAAATGTAATCTATGCATGCATTGTAACTTTAAAGTGCTTCTTATAATATGATACAAATTTTACATTCATTTTTAATTTATTAAAATATATAGAATGTAGATAATGGGAAGAAAATGCCCTGCAATCATATTTTGTAAATGAAAAAACGTACGTGCTTCTTCACACCAAGGATTGGGTGAACAAAGTGCCACCTCCTCCTCTGTAGCAGCCTCCATGTGCATGTCGTGTCTTTAAATGTTTTCTGATTCCATCACATCGCAAACAGCATGCATGATTTCATTGAAATATTAGTTTACGTTGCAGCCAAATGAGCCAATAGCCGATCGTACTTTAAATACAGTTTAAGTTTGTCTTGCCGACTTTGATGTCCCTGTTTTCATTTTAAAAGATAATCCATCAGATAAAATTGCTCCAGAAGCCTTCTTTAAACCGTGACGCGTCACGTCACGTTACGTAGCTTTCCACCAGCAGTAGCAGCATTATATCAATCAGGTTCATGGTGCAGGTAGCAGCGATTATTATTTTTTGAAGAAAACATTCCAAATAAACATACGCAGTGTGCGTTATACAAACATTTTTATTTACGTATTTCTATTTTTATTAAAATTGTTTTATTTTTTTACTTTCTTCAATTCGGCGCCTCTTCCAAAGTTTTGCCTGTTGGGAAAGCCAGAACTGGGTGCAACAGTAGATGTATTCTTATGTTCGCTGTTGCCTTTGTTGCCAATAAGGAATATTTTTGACGTGGACTCCTTAGTGACTGTGGCCTAAAAACATGCATAAAGCTGGCCCTGTAGCGTGTCTATTGATATTTCTATTCAGTCTAGATGTTTTTTGTATCAAAGTTCGGTTCTGTATCAGAGTGCAGTACGGTGGTTGTGGGTCTACACCAGGGGCGCTCACACTTTTTCTGCAGGCGAGCTACTTTTCAATTGACCAAGTCAAGGAGATCTACCTCATTCCTATTTATAATTTATATTTATTTATTTATGAAAGAGACATTTTTGTTAACAAGTTAATGGTGTTTAATGATAATACAAGCATGTTTAACACACATAGATTCCTTTCTTTCATGAAGACAAGAATATAAGTTGGTGTATTTGATTCTGATGACTTGCATTCATTGGAATTAGACAGTGGTGCTGATAATGTCCGCATTTTCAAATGGAGGGAAAAAAAAGTCCTCCTTTCTGTCCAATACCACATGAAAGTGGTTGGATTTGGCATCTCATTTGTCCGACTTGCATACTCGTTTTTAAACACTTTGTTATGAGAGTAGTATATGTGTGTGGCCCTTTAATGTCTGGCAGCAGGTGAGTGACGTCAGTGAGTGTGCGGGTGGGCAAGCAAGTGAGAAAGCGGTCGCTGAGGGCGGGGGAGAAATACATTGGCATCAAACTCCGTAGCTTGCTAGCTTGTGCACGCTAGCTTTCTGAGACTCTTATTTTGTTAGCACAGGCAGGATGAAGCAGGTCTTTTATGGTGAAGACAGGAACTGTGCAGTCGGTCTTTAGAGTTTTGACAGTAGGTACGGAGTCTCTAGAAATAAAATGTGTTTCTCTGCGTCCGCCCTGTTAGTGATTTTTTTCTTAAATATGAGCTCGCAGCAGCCAGCGTCCTCTCACAAGATCCTCGGGTGCCGAGAATGTCAAACAACTGACAAAAGTGAAGTCTTGGTATGATTGATGATTGCTCATATTTTTTAATGCCTGGCTTGAGATCGACTGACACACCCTCCGAGATCGACCAGTCGATCGCGATCGACGTAATGGACACCCCTGGTCTACACGGTATTCACTGTATCTGGAATGAGATTCGATAGCTCTATAAAAGAATCACATTCTTTAAACATTTTCAAAAAGCGTTTTAAACTAAATTTACTGAGACGTTATGCTTAGTAAATTCAGCACACCCTTATGGTTGAGGGATGCACATCAGTTGCATCATTTTGGTCCTGACCTCTGTAGGTACGATGAGATTATTGCAGATCTTCAAGATGCAACCTTTTAATCAAATTTTAATAATAGGATATTGAGACTGATTTGGTGGATTTAAAGATTCCTTTTTTTTATATATATATAAATGAATTTGTAGATGGGTATTCAGTGGGTAGATTTTGAAAGGTATTGTATTAAATTTAGACTTAGACTTCCTTTTTATTGTCATTCAAATTTGAACTTTACAGTACAAATAAGAACGAAATGTTGTTGCATTAACTCTTGGTAGTGCAGGATAATAAAAAAAAAAGCAATAAGGTGCAGACATAGATAAATAGATTATTGTACAGATAAATACATTGCACTTTTTCATATGCATCCATGTTTATGGATGTATGTTATATTGTCTTTTTTTATTCCAGTGAGTTAATCCATTTTGGGGGGAGTTGAGGGGATAATTTAATTATGATGCGTTCAAGAGTCTTACAGCCTGAGGGAAGAAGCTGTTGCAGAACCTGGAGGTTCTGCTACGGAGGCTGGGAAACTTCTTCCTAGATTCCAGCAGTGAAAACAGTCCTTGGTGGGGGTGGGAGGAGTCTTTGCAGATTTTCTGAGCCCTGGTCAGGCAGCGGCTTTTTGCGATCTCCTGGATAGGAGGAAGAGGAGTCCTGATAAATCTTTTCCCCCGTCCTCACCACTCTCTGGTGTACTGTACTGTATTTTGTATATTATATGATGTATATTTTAACTGTGAGTCCCTGTCCATAACCTGTGTGCTAGTAGGAATGACCTTTTTACAGAACGGTGTGGCGCAATTGGCAGAGTGGCTGCGCCAGCAACCTGAGGGTTCCTGGTCCAATCCCCACCTTCTACCAACCTCGTCACGTCTGTTGTGTCCTTGAGCAAGACACTTCACCCTTGCTCCTGATTGGTCGTGGTTATGACCTTGCAAGGCAGCTCCCGCCATCAGGGTGTGAATGTGTGTGTAGATGTGGAAATAGTGTCAAAGCGTTTTGAGTACCTTGAAGGAAGAAAAGCGCTATACAAGTACAACCCATTTACCATTTAGAACGGACTCTGATATTAACAAAATAAACAATAATGTCAGTTGGAAGACGAAGGGGCCTGCTCTAAACTGTTCCCACAAGGTTGGGAGAATGGAGTTGTCCAAAATGTTTTGGTATCCTGGAGAATTCAAAGTTCTTTTCACTGGAACAAAGTGGCAAGGCTCAACTCCAGAAAAACAACCCCACACCATAATTCCGCCACTGACCCGTCTTTGTCAGTTTGCGTAGCCTACCACTTCATGGCTGAGTTGCTGTTGTTCCCAAACTCTTCCATTTTGTTATGATAAAGCTGACAGTTGACTTTGTAATATTTAGGAGCGAGGACCTTTTACGACTGGATTGGTTGCACAGATGTCATCCTATGACCGTTCCACGCTGTAAATCACTGAGAGCGGCCCATTCTTTCATAAATGTTTGTAGAAACAGCTTTCCACCTAAGTGGGTGATTTTATACACTTGTGGCCGGGCCAAGTGATTAGAACACCTGATTCTGATCATTTGGATGAGTGGCCAAATGCTTTTGGCAATATAGTGTATGTCAGTCTAAAAAAAAAAAATGAAAAAAATGCCTCTTTCTTTTACTGTAGCTCAAGGGTGTTCAAAGTGTTGCTATTTTTTCATTGGTCACAACATGATCTGGAAATTAAATGAATGAGTTGTTAACGAGGTATACTGTTTTACATTACCCCCATTTTAGCATCTCTTCACTGGCTCCCAGTTTATTTTTAAAATTAATTTTAAAATATATTTGTTTGTTTGTAAATCTCTTAACGGATTAGCGCTACAATATATCTCAGACCTTTTAAAAATGTAAACCCCCACAAGGTCTCTGAGGTCAGATAATTAGTTTCTTCTTGTCGTCCCAAAAACCCGTTTAAAATCCAGAGGTGATCATGCATTGTTTGCTGTGGCTCCATGACTTTGGAACGATATCCCTCTTGCTATTCGGACGGCTCCCTCTTCAATGATTTTTTTAAAATCACGTCTTAAAACATATTGTTACTCTTTGGCTTTTAAACCAGCATGAGAGTTGTGTGATTTTAGTACATTTTCTCTGATGTATTTTACGTATTTATTCTTTTTATAGTTAAATGTTTTATATTATTGACTCGTCTAGTATGTACAGTCGTGGTCAAAAGTTTACATACACTTGTAAAGAACATAATGTCGTGGCTGTTTTGAGTTTCCAATAATTTCTACAAGTCTTTTTTTTTTTTTTGAGATAGAGTGATTGGAGCACATACTTTTTGGTCACAAAAAACATTCATGAAGTTTGGTTATTTTCTGAATTTAGAATGGGTGTTCATCACATCTGATATCACATGGACAAAGATAAGACCTTCAGGAGGATAGTTCCATGGTCAGATGAAACAAAAATGGAGCTGTTTGGCCACAATACCCAGCAATATGTTTGAAGGACAAAAGGTAGAGGCCTTTAGTCCCAGGAACACCAATCCCTACCGTCAACCATGGTGGTGGTAGTATTATGCTCTGGGCATGTTTTGCTGCCAATGGAACTTGTGCTTTAAATGGGACAAAGAAAAAGGAGGATTACCTCCATATTCTTCAGGACAAGCTAAATTCATCAGCCCGGAGGTTGGGTCTTGGCGCAGTTGGGTGTTCCAACAGGACATTGACCCCCAAACACACGTCAAAAGTGCTAAAGGAATGGCCAAATCAGGCTATAATTAAGGTTTTAGAAGAGCCTTCTCAAAGTCCTCACTTAAACATGTAGAAAATGCTGAAGAAACAAGTCCATGTCAGAAAATTAACACATTTAGCTGAACTGCACCAATTTTGTCAAGAGGAGTGGTGAAAAATTCAACCGGAAGCTTGTGGATGGCTACCAAAAGCGCCTTATTGCAGTGAAACTTGCCAAGGGACATGTAACCAAATATTAACATTGCTGTATGTATACTTTTGACCCAGCAGATTTGCTCACATTTTTCAGTAGACCCATAATAAATTCATAAAATAACAAAACTTCATGAATGTTTTTTGTGACCAACAAGTATGTGCTCCAATCACTCCATCACAAAAAAAAGGGTTGTAGAAATGATTGGAAACTCAAGACAGCCATGATATTATGTTCTTTACAAGTGTATGTAAACTTTTGATCAAGACTGGATGTCTTAAATTCTGTGCAGCACTTTGTGAAACTCATATAGTGTTTTTTGAAATGTGCTATATAAATAAAGTGGATTGGCTTGGATTATTTATGTATCACTAATAACTGTTATACAATACTTTGTCACTTATGAAGTGAATTGTATTTATATAGCGCTTTTCTCTAGTGACACAAAGCGCTTATACATAGTGAAACCAAATATCTAAGTTACATTTAAACCAGTGTGGTTGGCACTGGGAGCAGGTGGGTAAAGTGTCTTGCCCAAAGACACAACGGCAGTCACAGTGGCGGAAGTGGGGAGCCAACGTGGAACCCTCAAGTTGCTGGTACAGCCACTCTACCAACCGAGCCAAACCGAGCTAAGGTTTACTTCAAAGGCCTACTGAAATTTGATTTTCTTATTTAAACGGGGATAGCAGGTCCATTCTATGTGTCATACTTGATAATTTCGCGATATTGCCATATTTTTGCTGAAAGGATTTAGTAGAGAACATCGACGATAAAGTTTGCAACTTTTGGTCGCTTATAACAAAGCCTTGCCTTTACCGGAAGTAGCAGACGATGTGCGCGTGACGTCACTGGTTGTAGTGCTCCTCACATCCTCACATTGTTTACAATCATAGCCAGCAGCAGCTAGAGCTATTCTGACCGAGAAAGGGACAATTTCCCCATTAATTTGAGCGAGGATGAAAGATTCGTGGATGAGGAAATTTAGAGTGAAGGACTAGAAAAAAAAGTAAAAAAAAAAGTAAAAAGGCGATTGCAGTGGGAGCGATTCAGATGTTATTAGACACATTCACTAGGATAATTCTGGAAAATCCCTTATCTGCTTATTGTGTTGCTAGTGTTTTAGTGAGATTAAATGGTACCTGAAAGTTGGAGGGGTGTGGCTACGGGTGTGTTGACTGCGAGGGTCTCTGAGGGAAGTCACGCAGCTGCAGCAGGACGGAAGCCCCGCTGATGTCTCCGGTAAAAGCCGACTTATTACCACAATTTTCTCACCGAAAACTGCCGGTTAACAAATGGTCAGGAATCATGTTCGCGTGACCGCTCTGATCCATAGTAAAGTTTCACCTCCAGGAATTTTAAACAAGGAATCACCGTGTGTTTGCGTGGCTAAAGGCTAATGCTTCCCAACTCCATTTTTATATTTTGACTTCTCCAATATTAATTGAACAAATTGCAAAAGATTCAGCAACACAGATCTCCAAAATACTGTGTAATTATGCTGTTAAAGCAGACGACTTTTAGCTGTGTGTGTGCGCAGCGCTCATACTTCCTAAAAACCTGTGACGTCTTGCGTACACGTCATCATTATACAACGTTTTCAAGACGAAACTCCCGGGAAATTTAAAATTGTAATTTAGTAAACTAAAAAGGCCGTATTGGCATGTGTTGCAATGTTAATATTTCATCATTGATATATAAACTATCAGACTGCGTGGTCGGTAGTAGTGGGTTTCAGTAGGCCTTTAATAGCCATGCATATGCTGATGTAAATTGAATTGGTTACAGCATCTTAAACAAACCAAATGCATCAAAGTTCTTCATTCTTCATATTCATTCTTTTTTCAGTTTGCGGCCAAAAGGTTTGGACATTCTGCTGTAGCTCGCCGGCTGTCTTCCCATTGTGTGCCAGATGCTGCAGAATTTGTCTCCGTCTTTTTTTTCTTTTTTAAACCTTTGCTTGTTTAAGCTTAATTGCAATGACTCGGAGTTTGACACGGTGTTTATTATTCCACCACAGAAATTTCCCCTCAGACGTTTCCATCCACTTTTATTAGTCGCCCTTCGCGTTTGCCTTATCTGTGCGATGCATCAGCCACCGTTTAGCCGCCTTGTAGTCAATTTGTGGACTTAACTTGATACGTGTCTTGTTTGCTCTTCCCAAGATCATCAGAGTGTCGCTAATGATCGAGGCCTCGAGAGCAACTCGGTCAAGCAGGAAAATAAATGTGAGAAAGTTCATTCTGGTAATGTTGACTTCCTCTCTATGTTGACTCTGTATGATGGCATGTCAGAGGCCATGTTGTTAAACTGTAAAACGCTAATATTTGTTTTATTACACAACTGATGTGGCCGATTTGCACCACATTGTATAATTCATCGTCCCGTGCTGTATTACAATAAACTAGCTGTATAGCTGTAAATAATTTTAGTGGCGCCCCCTGTGGGTAATGTTCAAAATACTTCGGAAGACATGCGAGCACAGTGTATTTTTTTTAACCCTTTTTGAGCCAAGGCACATTTTTTGTGTTGAAAAAATCCGGATGCACACCACTAACAGAAATATTTAAAAAATTTAACTCAGTTGACGGTAAAAAGTCGTTGTCGCAATTGTTGGATATGACTTTAAACCATAACCAAGCATGCATCACTACAGCTCTTGTCTCAAAGTAGGTGTACTGTCACCACCTGTCACATCACGCCGTGACTTATTTTGAGTTTTTTGCTATTTTCCTGTGTGTAGTCTTTTAGTTTTTTTCTTGCGCTTCTATATTAGTGGCTTTTCCTGTTTTGTTTAGTTTTTTCTGTAGCAGTTTCATGTCTTCCTTGAACGCTATTCTCCGGCACCTGCTTTGTTTTCACAATCAAGGCTATTTAAGTTGTGCGGACGCTATCCCTCTTTAGACTATAAACTAAAAATAGACTAATAGACTAAAATAAAGTATAAATAAAATAAAATAAGAATAAAAAAAACTCCTTTGTATCACACGCCATTAACTGTACAACTCCTCTCTGGGGGAGAAGGGGGTACTAGGATGACAGGGGATGCAAAAAAATAAAATACTTTTTTCACAACATGGTCACTACTGCCTAGTTTCTCTTGTGATATTCTTATTTTACTGTTATATTTTTATTCTCATTGTTGCTTTTTATTTATATTATAATTGTGATATTTTTCTATTTTGTTTCCATTTATACCCCCATTATTTACTTTTTAAATTTGATCTTAATTCTGTACACTGATGCTGGAATGTTAATTTTCCTGGGGGAACTCTCCTGAAGGAATCAATAAAGTATTATTTATCCATCAATGTATTTGTGGGGACATTGTTGATAGTCATGTCATTTACGGATGTACTTTGTGGACGCTGTCTCTGCTCCACATGCTGTAAGTTTTTGCTGTCGTCCAGCATTCTGTTTTTGTTTATTTTGCAGCCAGTTCAGTTTTAGTTTAATTTTGCATAACCATCCCTAAGCTTTAATGGCTTTTCTTAGTAGCACTCGCCTTTTGTTTATTTTTGGCTTAAGCGTTAGATACATTTTTACCTGCACACTGCTTCCCGCTGTCTGCATATTGTGATCGCGACAAACCATCATCGTCTCACACAACGTGCTACTGACATCTACAAAGCAATTAGCTACATGCTACCATCTACTGATATGGAAGAGTATTACATGGTTCCTCGGCCAAGCTCTAGACAGAGGCACATTTGCGGATTATAATTACTGGTTTGCAAAAAATATTTTTAACCCAATAAGGTGAAATGAGATAATCTCCCACGGCACACCAAACTGTATACAGTGGTTGAAAAACACTGTTCTAGCATGCATGCTTTGCAGATATCCTCAAAGTTTTTCCATGATTAGACAAATGGCCAATTAATTGCTAAGTCTGCCTGTGCCAGTGCAAGGACGTTTTCCTTCATGGTGGCCATGATTTTCAACCAATGGCAAAAATGTTACAGACAATTGCTTGTGGGTCCCCCAAAGGTGTGTATCAGCCATATACAAACCCCGTTTCCATATGAGTTGGGAAATTGTGTTGGATGTAAATATAAACGGAATACAATGATTTGCAAATCCTTTTCAACCCACATTCAGTTGAATGCACTACAAAGACAAGATATTTGATGTTCAAACTCATAAACTTTTTTTTTTTTGCAAATAATAATTAACTTAGAATTTCATGGCTGCAACACGTGCCAAAGTAGTTGGGAAAGGACATGTTCACCACTGTGTTACATCACCTTTTCTTTTAACAACACTCAATAAACTCTTAGGAACTGAAGAAACTAATTGTTGAAGCTTTGAAAGTAGAATTCTTTCCCATTCTTGCTTTTTGTAGAGCTTCAGTCGTTCAAGAGTCTGGGGTCTCCGCTGTCGTATTTTACGCTTCATAATGCGCCACACATTTTCGATGGGAGACAGGTCTGGACTGCCGATGGGCCAGGAAAGTACCCACACTCTTTTTTTAATTAAGCCACGCTGTTGTAACACTTGTCTTGCTGAAATAAGCAGGGGCGTCCATGATAACATTGCTTGGATGACAACATATGTTGCTCCAAAACCTAAATGGACCTTTCAGAATTAATGGTGCCTTCTGAGATGTGAAAGTTACCCATGCCTTGGGCACTAATACACCCCCATACCATCACAGATGCTGGCTTTTGAACTTTGCCCCTATAACAACCCGAATGGTTATTTTCCTCTTTGTTCTGGAGGACACCACGTCCTCTGTTTCCAAATATAATTTGAAATGTGGACTCGTCAGACCACAGAACACCTTTCCATTTTGCATCAGTCCATCTTAGATTAGCTCGGGCCCAGAGAGGCCTGCGGCGTTTCAGGATATTGTTGACAAATGGGTTTTGCTTTGCATAGTAGAGTTTTAACTTGCATTTACAGATGTAGCGACCAACTGTAGTTACTGACAGTGGTTTTATGAAGTGTTCCCGAGCCCATGTGGTGATATCCTTTAGACACTGATGTCGGTTTTTGATGCAGTACCGCCTGAGGGATCAAAAGTCCGTAATATCATCGCTTACGTGCAGTGATTTTTCCAGATTCTCTGAAGTTTTTGATGATTTTACGGACCGTAGATGGTAAAATCCCTAAATTCCTTGCAATAGCTCATTGAGAAATGTTGTTCTAAAACTGTTCGACAATTTGCCTACAAAGTGGTTACCCTCACCCCATCCTTGTTTGTGAATTACTTAACATTTCATGGAAGCTGCTTTTATACCCAATCATGGCACCCAACTCTTCCCAATTAGCCTGCACACCTGTGGAACGTTCCATATAAGTGTTTGACGAGCATTCCTCAACTTTATCAGTATTTATTGCCACCTTTCCCAACTTCTTTGTCACGTGTTGCTGGCATCAAATTCTAAAGGTAATGATTATTTGCACACAAAAAAAATGTTGATCGGTTTGAACATCAAATATATTGTCTCTGTAGCATATTCAACTGAACATGGGTTGAAAATGATTTGCAAATCATTGTATTCCGTTTATATTTACATCCAACACAATTTCCAAACTCATATGGAAACAGGGTTTGTATTAGGTTACCCTTAAGTGATTTTGGTATATGGGCTTGCATAAAGCCTCAGGGAGTTTAACGCCCCTTCTTTAAATAGTTCCGGGTCACCCTTGGGCAAGGTGTAGTACCCGAATGCCCTCCCCCCCACCCCTCATCAGGGTTACGATACCCCCCATGAAACAAATTACCAGAAGATGTGTTACCTGGCCCGGAAGTAGCCCAGGGCCCTCCTCCGGAGCTAGGCCCGGAGGCAGGGCTCGTCAGCGAGCGGCTGGTGGCCGGGCTATCTACGGAGCCAGGCCGGGCACAGTCCGAAGAAGCTACGTGGACACACCACCCTCTCCGCCACGTGGCCCCACCACCCGCGGTCGGAACCAGTGGGGTCGGGTGTGCTGCCAAGTGGATGGCAGTGAAAGTGATGGCTCCAGACGGACCAATTCGAGACAGTACAGGCTGACTTTTGGGACGTGGAACGTCTCTACGCTGTTGGGGAAGGAGCCTGAGCTAGTGCGGGAGGTGGAGCGCTACTGGTTGGACCTGGTGGGGCTTATCTCTACGCATAGCATGGGCTTTGAAACCATACTCTTGGACAAGAGATGGATCTTGTTCACTTCTGGAGTTGCTCAGGGTGTGAGGGCCCAGGCGAGTGTGGGGATACTCACGAGTCCCCGGCTGCGTGCCTGTACGTTGGAGTTCACCCCAGTGGACAAGAGGGTCGCCTCCCTTCGCCTTAGGGTTGGAGGGGGGAAAACGCTGACTGTGCCGAAGTGCCGAAGGAGTGGCAGACTGGGGTGGTGGTTCCCCTATTCAAAAAGATTCACCAGAGGGTACTACAGGGGTATCACACTATTCAGCCTCCCTTGGAAAGATCACACTAAGGTACTGGAAAGGAGGGTCCGGCCGATAGTCGAACCTCAGATTCAAGAGGAGCAATGTGGATTCCGTTCTGGTCGTGGAACAATTGACCAGCTCTTAACACTTGCGGGAATCCTGGAGAAGGCCTAGGAGTATGTCTATCCAGTCTACATGTGTTTTGTGGATTTGGAGAAGGCGTATGACCAGGTCCCCCGGGAGATCCTGTGGGAGATGCTGCTGGAGTACAGCGTGAGGGGAACCCTGCTGAGGGTCATCCAATTCTTTACAACCAAAGCGAGGGTTGTGTCCAGGTGCTTGGTTGTAAGTCGGATCCGTTTCCATTGGGGGGTTGGTCTCCGCCAGGGCTGCGCTCTGTCACCTATCCTGTTAGTGATTTTCATGGACAGGATTTCTAGGTAGAGTCGTGACCATGGCGGTGAGGGTATACGTCTCAGGGGGCTAAAGGTTGCATCACTGCTGTTTGCAGATTATGTGGTCCTGAGGGCACCTTCGGTTCGTGAACTTCAGCTCTCATTGGATCGGTTCGCAGCAGAGTATTCAGCGGCTGGAATGAGGATTAGCATCTCCAAATCTGAGGCCATGGTTCTCAGCAGGAAACAAATGGTTTGTACAGTCCAGGTAGAGAACGAGACTCTGTCCCAAGTGGAGGAGTTTAACTATCTCTGGGTCTTGTTCACGAGTGAGGGAAATATGGAGAAGAAAATCAGACGGAGAATCGAAGCAGCTGGGGCAGTATTGAAGTCTCTCTGCCGCTCTGTTGTGACGAAACAAGAGCTGAGCCAGAAGGCGAAGATCTCGGTCTGCCGAGCTATTTACATTCCTACTCTCACCTATGGTCATGAAGTGTGGGTCATGACCGAAAGAATAAGATCGCGGATACAAGCGGGTACAATTGGTTTCCTCAGAAGGGTGGCTGGCATCTCCCTCAGAGATAGGGTGAGAAGTTCAGTCACCCGACAGAGACTCGGAGTAGAGCCGCTGCTCCTTCGCTTGGAAAGGCATCTCGTGCGGATGCCTCGCAAGCGTATCTCTAGGGAGGTCCTCGTTGCACGTACCGCTGGGAGGAGACCCTGCGGCAGGCCAAGGACGAGATGGGGGAATTACATGTCCTCTCTGACCTGGGAACGCTTCGGGATTCCCCAGGAGGAAGTTGCTAATGTTGCTCTGGAGAGGGAAGTCTGGGGGTCTCTGCTAGAGCTGTTGTCCCCGCGACCCGATTCCAGATAAGCGGTTGAAGATGGACGGATGGACCCTTAAGTGTTACATATATGATGATAAAGTACATACTGTACTGTTTACAATAAGCTGAGATCAACCCCAAATGACAAATTATTGGTTGCCAAAAAGTGATTCAAAGTAATATTTTGACATTGACACATCTCATCTGTGCATCTCCTAAGGGTATTCTAGTAATGTATGTACAATATTCTTACTTTGAATCCATTTGTTAACCAAAAATACATAGATTTAATGAACACACCCAAACAATTTATTATTTATTAAGTGCATGAACAATGAACAGTTAATATTGTATGTAACTTCTAAACAAGAACGAGGTTTCAGAATGTCTAGATCTGATCAATAAAAGTCTTTTACAATCTCAATTATACCATACAAATGGCTAACCCTTTCCATTTTTCAGACACGATAAAGGCTTGAATAATTCCAAACACGTCTTTACAATAACCTTGAATATATGTGTTTGTCTTACAAGTAGTCATCAGATGTGGACAGACAAAGTTCAGCTTTAACAAGCATGCGCGCTCCCACCGTGGGAATCGATTTTTGGCAGGGGCCCCCCTGAAAAAATGTAATGCCCCCCTTAAAGGTTTTCTGCAGCCTGGTCTGCTCCATACCACTCACCAAATACAATTCACTTCAACTCAAAGTGCCCCCAGGTTCTGAATAATTTGAGATGTATGTGTATATTATATACAATAGAAATTAATATTTTTCACCCAAAAATCGGATCATTATTTGTAAATATGTTTTTGAAGTTTTTGAAGTCCCATCTTAAAACTTATTTGTATACTGTCGCGGTTGGGTTTATGCAACTTGCGCGGTTAGTTCTCCTGGGATGCAAACGGACGACTCCGGACAGGACTTGCAGGTAGGAACATGATCTTATCTTGAAACAAAACTCAAAGAAGTACAAAACAAAAAAACAACCCGACGGGACAAGGTGTCGATCGCACTTGAAGCTAAGTACTTAGCATGGGCTAGGAGGCAGGCAAAACTTAGCACTGGAATCATGAACTACAAAATTTACTAGCTGTGGCACGAACAAACAAATCTTACGTGACAGTAGCGTGGAGCAAACAAAGAAGCCAGGATGAGTGACCTGCAAAGGCAAGCTTAAATAGTTTCTCTGACTGGAAATAGGTGAGCGTCCCGAACACAAGAGGCGGGTGAAGATAATACGTAGCCATGGTCCTGCGTGCTAGCTGTTCAAAGTCGGGACCCAGGTTGGACCACTCATCTGTGCATCAGTTGGGGAAGTCTCTGTGCTGATCACTTGTCTCCACTCAAGATAATCCCCTGCTGGCCCCACTGTGGACTGGATTTTCACACTATTAACTAGATCAGGAGTCACCAACATGGTGCCCGCGGGCACCAGGTAGCCCATAAGGACCAGATGAGTCGCCCACTGGCCTGTTCCAAAAATAGCTCAAATAGCAGCACTTACCAGTGAGCTGCCTCTATTTTTTTTAAATTGTATTTATTTACTAGCAAGCTGGTCTCGCTTTGCTCGACATATTTAATTCTAAGAGAGACAAAACTCAAATAGAATTTCAAAATCCAAGAAAATGTTTTAAAGACTTGGTCTTCACTTATTTTTTTACTTTGCTTCTTATAACTTTCAGAAAGACAATTTTAGAGAAAAAACACAACCTTAAAAATTATTTTAGGTTTTTTAAACACATATACCTTTTTACCTTTTAAATTCCGTCCTCTTCTTTCCTGACAATTTAAATCAATGTTCAAGTAAATGTACTTTTTTTATAGTAAAGAATAATAAATACATTTTAATTTAATTCTTAATTTTAGCTTCTGTTTGTTCGACAAAGAATATTTGTGAAATATTTCTTCAAACTTATTATGATTAAAATTCAAAAAAATTATTCTGGCAAATCTAGAAAATCTGTAGAATCAAATTTAAATCTTATTTCAAAGTCTTTTAAATTTATTTAAAAAAAAAAAATTCCGGAAAATCTAGAATAAATAATGATTTGTGTTTGTTAGAAATATAGCTTGGTCCAATTTGTTATATATTCTAACAAAGTGCAGATTGGATTTTAACCTATTTAAAACATGTCATCAAAAATGTGTATTTATTGTGAGAAATCATTAAGATGATCAATGTTTCCACAAAGATAAATATCATTAATTATCAATAATAACATAGAGTTAAAGGTAAATTGAGCAAATTGGCTATTGCTGGCAATTTATTTAAGTGTGTATCAAACTGGTAGCCCTTCGCATTAATCAGTACCCAAGAAGTAGCTCTTGGTTTCAAAAAAGTTGGTGACCCCTGAACTAGATCCACTGGACGTCCACTGCACCGGTCGCCCGGGGGATGGGGTGGAGTCCCCACATCTGCGGTCCCCTCCAAAGTTTTTTATTGTATCCCAATAGGGTTGACTTTTTATCTTTTCCCCTGATTTGGGATCTGTCGTTGCGTCTTGTGCAGCCCTTTGAGAAACTTAAACTTTGATTGATTGCAGGGTGTACACTGCTTTCTGCCCGAGTGCATCTGGGATAGGCGACTCCGAAAGGGACAAGCGGTAGAAAATGGATGGATGAATGATTGATTGATTTTGTTTGCAATACATCATTATCACACTTGCCAGAATGAAAACAAACAAGGTCGCATTGTGCAAGACATGTGATCAAGACCAAAAAATAATAAAAATACCATCAATAGCAGTCAGCACAAAGTATAAATAATGTTTTTATATGTTTTTTTGTTTTTTTGTTTTTTTTTCAACCGTGGGTTTTTCCAGTGCTTCCATGCATTCCTATGCATGGAAGCACTGGATAAGCATATACAAGTTCTAAATGTTAGTTTGGGAAAGTTATTCCCTTTAGAATTGTGATTGGCGGCGCTGCAACCTTCTCGCAGAGAAGAACAACTCCATTAAAAACACAATTTTTCACCAACGTCCATCACAGTTGGACTGGAGTGATAAAACACATGACAAACCTCTAGGCTAAGCACAAACGGTCACATGTGGGAAAGATTTGCAATCGGTCGCTAATCAGATGTCACAAACTGGAATGTTTTGTACCTTCGTGAGATATTAGATATGAAGCATTTTGTGTCTACTCCAGTACAAAAAAAAGGAACTAGTGCACATTGGTCTGACTCATGGAGCTGAAATAACAGATCCTTCCAAAAAAAAAAAAAAAGCTGTACAATTGAATCCAAAACCAAGACAGCTCACAGCAGTAGCACATTCACTGCTGCTTCTCCTGACCACAAGTTCATTATTCAGCTCATCCCCATTTGTTTTTATTCTTGGGAACTAAGCTCATATACTTTGATCGTAAAACTTAAAAAAAAAAAAACAGTCACAAGCTGGCCAGGCTTGTGACTATAAGAAGGATGTCTTTTCCCGTCATGGACACTTGAGTCACAAAGAAATGGGTCAATACTGTTTAAATAATATCAGATTTTTAAACCAGCTCTGATGTGTGAGGTAGTTCTGGGTTACAAAGCCTAATTTCACAATTGGCAATACCTCCGCCAAGCTTAAAGGCGAAAAGTATTTATATTTAAAGTAGTGCTGTCAAATTAACTTGTGTGATTAATCACATTAATCATCTACAGTTGTGGTCAAAAGTTGACATACACTTGTGAAGAACATAATGTCATGGCTGTCATGAGTTTCCAATAATTTCTGCAACTCTTATTTTTTTGTGATAGAGTAATTGGAGCACATTTTTGTTGGTCACAAAAAACATTCATGAAGTTTGGTTCTTTAATGAATGTATTATAGGTCTACTGAAAATGTGACCAAATCTGCTGGGTCAAAAGTATACATACAGCAACAGACACTATCAATTTTGGTGATGTAGAAAAGTTACACTCAAATCCAATTAGATTCATGGCATGGCCTCTTAACTTCATGTGAGAGGTTATTATTGACGACACCTGTTGACTTCTCTGAGCCCATTTAAATAGGGCTCTTGTGATGCAGTCATTAGATTCGGTTACAAACGCGACATTGGGAACGTCAAATTAACTCAGCACAGATCTCCCGTTCAAAGGCAAAACCCAGTAACTCAATTTTGGTCAAAACTGAGCTGATAATAATTTTGGAGTTCCTAGGTGATATGCTTTACATTAGTGTATGCGATATTGTAATTTTTTCCGTAAGTAAGCTGTTACGCGGATGGCAGGACCTAGCAACTACCACATAACCGCGTAGATACAACAGAAAAACCTAGTACCTCCAGGGACCAATCGGAGCTTCTTTGTCAGTCGCCTTATTGTCTTTAATGAGACATTTGCACGAATGGGGGCCACGGTCAACCTGATTATGTGATATTATGGCCCGAGGGGATATTTGGAAGATTGGCCCAGGACGTTGCAAGCACCTTCATTAAATGTATTGTTCTTGATTCTTCCCCTTGCATACTCTTTTGGGCAGATAACTGTGGAGGTCAAAATAAAAACTGGACGCTGTACACGGCTCTTGCCCAATGTGCAAACGCAGAATGGGGCCCACCCGAGATTGTGATAAAATATCTGGAGAAAGGGCACACGTTCATGAGAGCAGATTCAATCCATGGCTCAATCGGCGAGGAAATGAAAGCTCAAGAAAACATCTATACGTTTGATGACTTTGTAGATCTTTGTAAGACAGCATCAAGATGGATTGGTTATCCTTTTTTTTCTCAAAATCAGCTAGAAGTGAGTTACTAGGTTTTGCCTTTGGACGGGAGAGATCTGAAAAAAATGAATCATTGACTTGAACAGGTCAGGAAAGTCACTTGGAGCCATTTCAAAGAAGCTTAAGGTCCCAAGACGAAGGAGGTGATCATGGATTTCCGGAAGAAAAAAAACAATAAACATCCAACCACTCTACATCAATGGGGACTATGTGGAAAGGGTCTCTAACTTCAGGTTCCTGGGGATCCGGATCGAGGAAGACCTGTCGTGGAGTATGAACACCTCAGTGACTATCAAAAAGGCACAGCAAAGACTTTACTTTCTGAGACTCCTCAAGAAGAACAATCTGTCTCAAAAACTGCTTGTGTCCTTTTATCGCTGCTCAATAGAGAGTGTGCTGACATACTGTGTATATCAGCGTATGCCAGCTGCACGGTGGCAGAGAGGAATGCACTTCAGAGAGTCATAAAAACTGCCATGAAGATCACTGGCTGCTCTCTCCCCTCCCTAAATGAACTGTACAGTACCAGGTGCCTCAAAAAGGCCCAAAACATCATAAAGGACCTATCTCACCCTGGACATAAACTTTTTGAACTGATGCCCTCAGGCAGGAGATACAGGACAATAAAATGCCGGACAAACCGTTTTAAAAACATTTTTTACCCGAGAGCAATAGTATCACTGAACACAAGATAACAATAAGGACTGTGCACGTGAGCTGTATGCTTGGTATTTTTATGAATGTTATGTATTTGTATCTATTTATCTATGTTCTTATGGTTTTAAGCATTTTTTTGCGCTGAATTAGTTCGCATACAATTTCGTTGTACAAATGTACAATGACAATAAAGATATATTCTATTCTATTCTATTCTATTCAAGTGCAACTGTGCAGACAATTGTTTGTAAGTATAAAGTGCATGGCACAGTTTTGTCACTGCCACGATCAGGAAGCAAATGCAAGCTATCACCTGCTGCTGAGAGAAAATTGGTCAGGATGATCAAGAGTCAACCAAGAACCACCAAGAAGCAGGTGTGCAATGAATTGGAAGCTGCTGGAACACAGGTGTCAGTGTCCACAGTCAAGAGCGTTTTGCATCGCTGTGGACTGAGTCTCCCATGCAAGAAGGAAGCCTTGCTCCTGATCACATGGACAAAGATAAGACATTTTGGAGCATGGGTGTCAAACTCTGGCCCGCGGGCCAAATTTGGCCCTCCCTGTAATTTAATTTGGCCCTTGAGGCAATGTCAAATTCACATTAGAGCTGGTCCACCGGTGTTATACAGCGGCGGTTTTGCTGTAACACCGCATTCACCGCTACTACTCATACTTGTCAACCCTCCCAATTTTCCCAAGAGACTCCCGAAGTTCAGTGTCCCTCCCGAAAATCTCCCGGGGAAACCATTCTCCCGAATTTCTCCCAATTTCCACCCGGACAACAATATTGGGGGCGTGCCTTAAAGACACTGCCTTTAGCGTTCTCTGCAACCTGTGGTCACGTCTGTTTTTCCTCCATTCAAACAGCGTGCCGGCCCAGTCACATAATATATGCGGCTTTAGCACACACACAAGTGAATGCAAGGCATACTTGATCAAGAGCCATACAGGGCACACTGAGGGTGGCCTTATTAACAATGCCAACACTGTTACAAATATGCGCCACATTGTGAACCCACACCAAATAATAATGTCAAACACATTTCGGGAGAATACCCGCACCGTAACACAACAGAAGAAATACCCAGAATCCCTTGCAGCACTAACTCTTCCGGGACGCTACAATATACACCAACCCCCGCTACCACCAAACCCCGCAGGTCCCTATTAAAAGGTTAATTTGTTCAACCTTGGCCCGTGGCTTTGTTCAGTTTAAAATGTTGGCCCACTCTGTATTTGAGTTTGACACCCCTGTTTTGGAGGACAGTTCTGTGGTCGGATGAAACAAAAATTTGCCGGTAGTTACCAGCAAAATCATCAGCCCGAAAGTTGGTTCTTGGACGCAGTTGGTTGTTCCAACAGGATAATGACCCCGGACACACGTCAAAAGTGGTAAAGGAATGGCAAAATCAGGCTATAATCAAGGTTTTAGAATGGTCTTCCCAAAGTCCTGACTTAAACCCCATTGCGAACATTTGGACAATGCTGAATAAACAAGTCCATGTCAGAAAACCCACACATTTAGCTGAACTAAACCAATTTTGTCAAGAGGAGTGGTCAAAAAGTCATCCAGAAGCTTGCCAGAAGCTTGTGGATGGCTACCAAAAGCACCTTATTGTCGTGAAACTTGCCAAGGCACATGTAACCAAATATTAACATTGCAGTATGTATATTTTTGACCCAGCAGATTTGATCATATTTTCAGTACACCCATAATAAATTCATAAAAGAACCAAACTTCATGAATGTCTTTTGTGACCAACAAGTATGTGCTCCAATCACTCTATCACAAAAAATATAAGAGTTGTAGAAATGATTGGAAACTCGAGACAGCCATGACATTATGTTCTTTACAAGTGTATGTATACTTTTGACCACAACTGTATATGTGGAGATTAATCATACATTTTTTTTTGACAGCACACACTCCTTTCCATTCCATGATCAGGTCGTTGCCTACGTCCCTGCAAAGATGAGTGAGGACAATCTGTGTGTTGCTCACAGATACATTTCACTTCAAAATAAACCATGACTGTATTTTAGATAAAACTGCTGCATTCGTGCAGTCAGTAAAACATCGAAAAAAATGTTGCTGTCAAAATGTCAAAATACAAGGGTCTTTTTTTGAATGATGCAAGTGAGTAATAACCTGTGCTCAATGATAATGAATCCAAATTCAAAATTACTATTAATCTGAATAAAAAAAGGCAATCATTTGACAACACTCATTTAAGCCAAATTTTACTGAGGGGAAGATACACTTTTGGTGCAAATTTAAACAGAGGAGAGAAGATTCTTTGTGATCTTTTGAGTAACCGTGGAACAGTTCTCTTGCTTTAGAACACAAATAAACCACAAGCCAGCTAATCAACAAAATAACAAACAAACATAAGGCGGGAGTGCTCAGAGAGTATGGGGTATCGGACTGTCTTATTGTGGCGGTCTGCTCCCTGTATGATCAGTGTCAGAGCTTGGTCACGTTTCCAGTGAGGGTTGGACTCCGCCAAAGCTGTCCTTTGTCACCGATTCTGTTCATAACTTTTATGGACAGAATTTATTGGCGCAGTCAAGGCGTTGAGGGGTTCCGGTCTGGTGGCCGCAGGATTAGGTCTCTGCTTTTTGCAGATGATGTGGTTCCAATGGCTTCATCTGGCCGGGATCTTCAGCTCTCACTGGATCGGTTCGCATCCGAGTGTGAAGCGATCGGAATGAGAATCAGCACCTCCAAGTCAGAGTCCATGGTTCTCGCCCGGAAAAGGGTGGAATGCCATCTCTGGGTTGGGGAGGAGACCCTGCCCCAAGTGGAGGAGTTCAAGTACCTAGGAGTCTTGTTCACAAGTGAGGGAAGAGTGGATCGTGAGATCGACAGGCGGATCGGTGCGGCGTCTTCAGTAATGCGGACGTTGTACCGATCTGTTGTGGTGAAGAAGGAGCTGAGCCGGAAGGCAAAACTCTCAATTTACCGATCGATCTACGTTCCCATCCTCACCTATGGTCATGAGCTTTGGGTCATGACCGAAAGGATAAGATCACGTGTACAAGCAGCCGAAATGAGTTTCCTCCGCCGCGTGGCGGGGCTCTCCCTTAGAGATAGGGTGAGAAGCTCCGTCATCCGGGAGGGACTCAAAGTAAAGCCGCTGCTCCTCCACATCAAGAGGAGCCAGATGAGGTGGTTCGGGCATCTGGTCAGGATGCCACCCGAACGCCTCCCTAGGGAGGTGTTTAGGGCACGTCAAACCAGTAGGAGGCCACGGGGAAGACCCAGAACACGTTGGGAAGACTATGTATCCCAGCTGGCCTCGGAATGCCTCGGGATCCCCCGGTTAGAGCTGGACGAAGTGGCTGGGGAGAGGGAAGTCTGGGCCTTCCTGCTTAGGCTGCTGCCCCCGCGACCCGACCTCGGATAGGCGGAAGAAGTTGGATGGATGGATGGCATAACAATATTATTTGTTCTCTTTTTTTGTCATTTGTGTCACATGAAAAACTGAATTCCAAATGGTTAAGTTCCCTCTTTTTCATGCTAAGATCTGAACCAAGAAGTAGCCTGCTAACTTAGCAAACATGTAGACTAAACAAAATATGGCGTTCCAAGATTTTATCATGTTGATTACCAGAATGTACTCCGGTTGTATCATTTCTGTTAGAAAACAAAACGTCCACAACATCCGGAATTCAAATACTAGAGTTCCATCTTTCTAATGCTAATGTCTGAACCAAAAAGTACCTAACTAGCTAACTGGCAAACAGATAACAAAACAAACACAAATATGGAGCTCCATGATTTACTTGTTTGTTACAAGAATTTCATCTGTTTTTTTTATAGTTTGACCACAAAAAAACTTTCCTGTCCACCCTGAATTTAAGTGGTAGAGTTCCGTCCTTCAAATGCTAGCATCTGAGCCTTCATTCTAACTAAGAAACAAAAACGCAAATTTGGCGCCTCACCTTTTCTCTTGTTGCCAGCGTATTATGATGGAACCGTCGCCTCTCACATTTTGGGGTAAACAAAAAGGTACAATATTTCAAAGTACTTGCGAAAACTAGCATGCTAGTTTACATAGCCTGATTTAAAAATGCTAAAGTCCCTTTGTTGTTTATCCTCTGTGAACCAGGAAGTACTACAGGAAGTAGCCTGCAAAGTAATAAAAGAGACGGATTAACAAACACGAATGTGGCGCTTAAAATGTTTTTCACTTAATACAGGAATTTATTTACCCTGTGGAACAGGGGTTAGTGTGTGTGCCTCAAATTACGGAGGTCCTGGGTTCGATCCCAGGGCTTGGGATCTCGGGCCCTGAATGTGAGTGTTGTCTGTCTGTGTTGACCCAGCCTTTCCGCCCGAGTGCACCTGGGATAGGCTCCAGCAAACCCCGCGACCACGAGAGGGACAAGCGGTAGGAAATGGATGGATGGAGTCATTGCTGCTTGCGCTGTGGAAGGCAGCTGCATCTCCAGTAGCTCTGTGGTTGTACATCCTTTAAACCTATCTTTTATCTTTAATTATTATTATTATTTATTAGTCTCAACTCTGTACAATACTGCTGGAATTTTAATTTTCCTGAAGGAACTCTCCTGAAGGAATCAATAAAGTACTATCTATCTACAGAGGGGCAAAAAAGTATCTAGTCAGCCACCGATTGTGCAAGTTCTCCCACTTAAAAAGATGACAGAGGTCTGTAATTTTCATCATAGGTACACTTCAACTGTGAGAGACAGAAT